>NC_086452.1:408580828-408767976 GCF_028390025.1 Pseudophryne corroboree
CACACTACATCTCCACACTATACCTCCCCACACTACATCACTATGCTACCTCCCCACCGTATATCACAATGCTACCTCACCACACTACATCTCCACACTATACCTCCCCACACTACTAGAGATGAGCGGGTTCGGTTTCTCTGAATCCGAACCCGCCAGAACTTCATGTTTTTTTTCACGGGTCCGAGCGACTCGGATCTTCCCGCCTTGCTCGGTTAACCCGAGCGCGCCCGAACGTCATCATGACGCTGTCGGATTCTCGCGAGGCTCGGATTCTATCGCGAGACTCGGATTCTATATAAGGAGCCCGCGTCGCCGCCATTTTCACACGTGCATTGAGATTGATAGGGAGAGGACGTGGCTGGCGTCCTCTCCGTTTAGAATTAGAATAGATTAGAGAGACACTTGATTTACTAATTTTGGGGAGCATTAGGAGTACTCAGTAGTGTACAGTGCAGAGTTTTGCTGATAGTGACCAGTGACCACCACTTTTATTTATAATCCGTTCTCTGCCTGAAAAAAGCGATACACAGCACACAGTGACTCAGTCACATACCATATCTGTGTGCACTGCTCAGGCTCAGGCCAGTGTGCTGCATCATCTATTATCTATATATAATATTATATATATCTGTCTGACTGCTCAGCTCACACAGCTTATAATTGTGGGGGAGACTGGGGAGCACTACTGCAGTGCCAGTTATAGGTTATAGCAGGAGCCAGGAGTACATAATATATTATATAGTGAGTGACCACCAGACACACAGTGCAGTTTATTTAATATATCCGTTCTCTGCCTGAAAAAAGCGATACACACAGTGACTCAGTCAGTCACATACCATATCTGTGTGCACTGCTCAGGCTCAGGCCAGTGTGCTGCATCATCTATATATATATTATATATCTGTCTGACTGCTCAGCTCACACAGCTTATAATTGTGGGGGAGACTGGGGAGCACTACTGCAGTGCCAGTTATAGGTTATAGCAGGAGCCAGGAGTACATAATATTATATTAAAATTAAACAGTGCACACTTTTGCTGCAGGAGTGCCACTGCCAGTGTGACTAGTGACCAGTGACCTGACCACCAGTATATAATATTAGTAGTATACTATCTCTTTATCAACCAGTCTATATTAGCAGCAGACACAGTACAGTGCGGTAGTTCACGGCTGTGGCTACCTCTGTGTCGGCACTCGGCAGCCCGTCCATAATTGTATATACCACCTAACCGTGGTTTTTTTTTCTTTCTTTATACATACATACTAGTTACGAGTATACTATCTCTTTATCAACCAGTCTATATATTAGCAGCAGACACAGTACAGTGCGGTAGTTCACGGCTGTGGCTACCTCTGTGTCGGCACTCGGCAGCCCGTCCATAATTGTATACTAGTATCCAATCCATCCATCTCCATTGTTTACCTGAGGTGCCTTTTAGTTGTGCCTATTAAAATATGGAGAACAAAAATGTTGAGGTTCCAAAATTAGGGAAAGATCAAGATCCACTTCCACCTCGTGCTGAAGCTGCTGCCACTAGTCATGGCCGAGACGATGAAATGCCAGCAACGTCGTCTGCCAAGGCCGATGCCCAATGGCATAGTACAGAGCATGTCAAAACCAAAACACCAAATATCAGTAAAAAAAGGACTCCAAAACCTAAAATAAAATTGTCGGAGGAGAAGCGTAAACTTGCCAATATGCCATTTACCACACGGAGTGGCAAGGAACGGCTGAGGCCCTGGCCTATGTTCATGGCTAGTGGTTCAGCTTCACATGAGGATGGAAGCACTCAGCCTCTCGCTAGAAAACTGAAAAGACTGAAGCTGGCAAAAGCACCGCAAAGAACTGTGCGTTCTTTGAAATCCCAAATCCACAAGGAGAGTCCAATTGTGTCGGTTGCGATGCCTGACCTTCCCAACACTGGACATGAAGAGCATGCGCCTTCCACCATTTGCACGCCCCCTGCAAGTGCTGGAAGGAGCACCCGCAGTCCAGTTCCTGATAGTCAGATTGAAGATGTCAGTGTTGAAGTACACCAGGATGAGGAGGATATGGGTGTTGCTGGCGCTGGGGAGGAAATTGACCAGGAGGATTCTGATGGTGAGGTGGTTTGTTTAAGTCAGGCACCCGGGGAGACACCTGTTGTCCGTGGGAGGAATATGGCCGTTGACATGCCAGGTGAAAATACCAAAAAAATCAGCTCTTCGGTGTGGAGGTATTTCACCAGAAATGCGGACAACAGGTGTCAAGCCGTGTGTTCCCTTTGTCAAGCTGTAATAAGTAGGGGTAAGGACGTTAACCACCTCGGAACATCCTCCCTTATACGTCACCTGCAGCGCATTCATAATAAGTCAGTGACAAGTTCAAAAACTTTGGGTGACAGCGGAAGCAGTCCACTGACCAGTAAATCCCTTCCTCTTGTAACCAAGCTCACGCAAACCACCCCACCAACTCCCTCAGTGTCAATTTCCTCCTTCCCCAGGAATGCCAATAGTCCTGCAGGCCATGTCACTGGCAATTCTGACGAGTCCTCTCCTGCCTGGGATTCCTCCGATGCATCCTTGCGTGTAACGCTTACTGCTGCTGGCGCTGCTGTTGTTGCCGCTGGGAGTCGATGGTCATCCCAGAGGGGAAGTCGTAAGCCCACTTGTACAACTTCCAGTAAGCAATTGACTGTTCAACAGTCCTTTGCGAGGAAGATGAAATATCACAGCAGTCATCCTACTGCAAAGCGGATAACTGAGTCCTTGACAACTATGTTGGTGTTAGACGTGCGTCCGGTATCCGCCGTTAGTTCACAGGGAACTAGACAATTTATTGAGGCAGTGTGCCCCCGTTACCAAATACCATCTAGGTTCCACTTCTCTAGGCAGGCGATACCGAGAATGTACACGGACGTCAGAAAAAGACTCACCAGTGTCCTAAAAAATGCAGTTGTACCCAATGTCCACTTAACCACGGACATGTGGACAAGTGGAGCAGGGCAGGGTCAGGACTATATGACTGTGACAGCCCACTGGGTAGATGTATGGACTCCCGCCGCAAGAACAGCAGCGGCGGCACCAGTAGCAGCATCTCGCAAACGCCAACTCTTTCCTAGGCAGGCTACGCTTTGTATCACCGCTTTCCAGAATACGCACACAGCTGAAAACCTCTTACGGCAACTGAGGAAGATCATCGCGGAATGGCTTACCCCAATTGGACTCTCCTGTGGATTTGTGGCATCGGACAACGCCAGCAATATTGTGTGTGCATTAAATATGGGCAAATTCCAGCACGTCCCATGTTTTGCACATACCTTGAATTTGGTGGTGCAGAATTTTTAAAAAAACGACAGGGGCGTGCAAGAGATGCTGTCGGTGGCCAGAAAAATTGCGGGACACTTTCGGCGTACAGGCACCACGTACAGAAGACTGGAGCACCACCAAAAACTACTGAACCTGCCCTGCCATCATCTGAAGCAAGAAGTGGTAACGAGGTGGAATTCAACCCTCTATATGCTTCAGAGGTTGGAGGAGCAGCAAAAGGCCATTCAAGCCTATACAATTGAGCACGATATAGGAGATGGAATGCACCTGTCTCAAGTGCAGTGGAGAATGATTTCAACGTTGTGCAAGGTTCTGATGCCCTTTGAACTTGCCACACGTGAAGTCAGTTCAGACACTGCCAGCCTGAGTCAGGTCATTCCCCTCATCAGGCTTTTGCAGAAGAAGCTGGAGGCATTGAAGAAGGAGCTAAAAGGGAGCGATTCCGCTAGGCATGTGGGACTTGTGGATGCAGCCCTTAATTCGCTTAACAAGGATTCACGGGTGGTCAATCTGTTGAAATCAGAGCACTACATTTTGGCCACCGTGCTCGATCCTAGATTTAAAGCCTACCTTGGATCTCTCTTTCCGGCAGACACAGGTCTGCTGGGGTTGAAAGACCTGCTGGTGACAAAATTGTCAAGTCAAGCGGAACGCGACCTGTCAACATCTCCTCCTTCACATTCTCCCGCAACTGGGGGTGCGAGGAAAAGGCTCAGAATTCCGAGCCCACCCGCTGGCGGTGATGCAGGGCAGTCTGGAGCGACTGCTGATGCTGACATCTGGTCCGGACTGAAGGACCTGACAACGATTACGGACATGTCGTCTACTGTCACTGCATATGATTCTCTCAACATTGATAGAATGGTGGAGGATTATATGAGTGACCGCATCCAAGTAGGCACGTCACACAGTCCGTACTTATACTGGCAGGAAAAAGAGGCAATTTGGAGGCCCTTGCACAAACTGGCTTTATTCTACCTAAGTTGCCCTCCCACAAGTGTGTACTCCGAAAGAGTGTTTAGTGCCGCCGCTCACCTTGTCAGCAATCGGCGTACGAGGTTACATCCAGAAAATGTGGAGAAGATGATGTTCATTAAAATTAATTATAATCAATTCCTCCGCGGAGACATTGACCAGCAGCAATTGCCTCCACAAAGTACACAGGGAGCTGAGATGGTGGATTCCAGTGGGGACGAATTGATAATCTGTGAGGAGGGGGATGTACACGGTGATATATCGGAGGGTGAAGATGAGGTGGACATCTTGCCTCTGTAGAGCCAGTTTGTGCAAGGAGAGATTAATTGCTTCTTTTTTGGGGGGGGGGTCCAAACCAACCCGTCATATCAGTCACAGTCGTGTGGCAGACCCTGTCACTGAAATGATGGGTTGGTTAAAGTGTGCATGTCCTGTTTTGTTTATACAACATAAGGGTGGGTGGGAGGGCCCAAGGACAATTCCATCTTGCACCTCTTTTTTCTTTTCTTTTTCTTTGCATCATGTGCTGATTGGGGAGGGTTTTTTTGGAAGGGACATCCTGCGTGACACTGCAGTGCCACTCCTAGATGGGCCCGGTGTTTGTGTCGGCCACTAGGGTCGCTAATCTTACTCACACAGTCAGCTACCTCATTGCGCCTCTTTTTTTCTTTGCGTCATGTGCTGTTTGGGGAGGGTTTTTTGGAAGGGACATCCTGCGTGACACTGCAGTGCCACTCCTAGATGGGCCCGGTGTTTGTGTTGGCCACTAGGGTCGCTAATCTTACTCACACAGCTACCTCATTGCGCCTCTTTTTTTCTTTGCGTCATGTGCTGTTTGGGGAGGGTTTTTTGGAAGGGACATCCTGCGTGACACTGCAGTGCCACTCCTAGATGGGCCCGGTGTTTGTGTCGGCCACTAGGGTCGCTAATCTTACTCACACAGCTACCTCATTGCGCCTCTTTTTTTCTTTGCGTCATGTGCTGTTTGGGGAGGGTTTTTTGGAAGGGCCATCCTGCGTGACACTGCAGTGCCACTCCTAGATGGGCCCGGTGTTTGTGTCGGCCACTAGGGTCGCTAATCTTACTCACACAGCTACCTCATTGCGCCTCTTTTTTTCTTTGCGTCATGTGCTGTTTGGGGAGGGTTTTTTGGATGGGCCATCCTGCGTGACACTGCAGTGCCACTCCTAGATGGGCCCGGTGTTTGTGTCGGCCACTAGGGTCGCTAATCTTACTCACACAGCTACCTCATTGCGCCTCTTTTTTTCTTTGCGTCATGTGCTGTTTGGGGAGGGTTTTTTGGAAGGGACATCCTGCGTGACACTGCAGTGCCACTCCTAGATGGGCCCGGTGTTTGTGTCGGCCACTAGGGTCGCTTATCTTACTCACACAGCGACCTCGGTGCAAATTTTAGGACTAAAAATAATATTGTGAGGTGTGAGGTATTCAGAATAGACTGAAAATGAGTGTAAATTATGGTTTTTGAGGTTAATAATACTTTGGGATCAAAATGACCCCCAAATTCTATGATTTAAGCTGTTTTTTAGTGTTTTTTGAAAAAAACACCCGAATCCAAAACACACCCGAATCCGACAAAAAAAATTCGGTGAGGTTTTGCCAAAACGCGGTCGAACCCAAAACACGGCCGCGGAACCGAACCCAAAACCAAAACACAAAACCCGAAAAATTTCAGGCGCTCATCTCTACACACTACATCACTATGCTACCTCCCCACCGTATATCACTACGCTACCTCCCCATACTACATCCCTGCGGTATATCACTATGCTACCTCCCCACACTACATCCCTGCAGTATATTACTAAGCTAACTCCCCACACTACATCTCCACACTATTTCACTGGTCCCCAGACTATCTCCCCACACCACAATACTGCGCTACCTTCATGGACGGTTTAAGGTTTCTGGGGCCTCTGGGCAACAAACCTGTGGGGCACTTATCAATAAAAGAAAAGGGGGAACATGCAAGGCTGCAATGCTTGCCTCCAGTGCGGGGGTTGGATGGGATCAAAGTCGAGGAGAGCCGTCATCACCCTTCTGGCAGGGGATGGCTCCAACAGGGTGTGCCAGGGTTGAGGGAGTGACTGACATCCTCCTTCTGACAGTGGCTGCCTGAGCAGTAAGCTGTACTGTAAAGTGGACACTGGGCCAGAAGTCACCTCTGGGGGGGGTAAAGCCCGGGTATATCGGGAGTTTGCGGGAGCGCCGCTGCTACACTGTATTAGGTCAGTGGTCACTGCAAGGAGCCGTCTCACTGCACAGGTGACCTTCTCTGGGTTCAGGTAATGTCACTGCAGCAGCAGCGAGCATACTGCCGTGTGCTGTTGTGGAGATACAGTGGTCACTGGCAGGGCCGGATTAAGCCTTTGGGGGGAACCTAAGAGAGGGGGCCCTCATATCAACACTGCCCCCATGATGTTGCAGTGCTCCCATTCCCATACACATATTATACCACACCATAGTACTTAAAACAATAATTTATTGTTATACATCTGTGTCTGTCCTGCAGTGCAGACTTTACTTACAGATCAGCTGCAGTGGTCTCCAAGGCTTCTGTATGGAGAGGCTGCACTCTGCAAGGAGACACATGGCTGACTTCCAAGGGGCGGGGCTAGACAGCCCTGTGGGCGGAGCTTCGGGTTACCCGTGGGAAGGGGGGCGGTGGTTCCGGGCTTTATGTGAATGGAATGGTGCAGCCAGGTAAAGCTTTGGATACCATTGGAGCAGAGTTTTTGGCAGTCTGAGCAATCACAGCTTCGTTCAGGCTGCCGAGGGGCGGGGCTTATCACGGTCGGGGGCGGGGCTTAGCAAATCCCGGAGTTTGAGCTTCTGGCAAGTGGCAACACAGCAGGGGAAGAGGCCAGTTGTGCACTGTTGCTGGTGGTCTGAAGGGAATAGGAGGAGCCTTGGCTGGGAGGGAGCAGGGACAGGGAGGCATTTGCTTTTGAGTGATGACAGGAGAAAAGTTTTTTCCTCCTGTCAGCACTGGCTGCACTGCAGGGAACTCTGTGGGCCTATTTTCAATGGGGGGCTTGGAGCTGCAGCTCCATCCGCCCCATTGTTAATCCGGCCCTGCCTCCGCCTCACTCAACACCTCCACTTCACTCACCTCTTCCACCTCACTCACCTCTGACTGAGACATAATTGACACAAACAACAAATAACACGAGTAACAAAATACACAAAACACACTCCTCCACTAACACTACACACCACACACACACACACACACACACACACACACACACACACACACACACACACACACACACACAATCAACAATAGACTGAAATAAAAAAAAAACGCTAAAAATATGACACACTTCAAAACAACACCACAACAATAATAATCACAAGACGACTTACAAACCAAATACACCACTCAGCAATCACTTAAACTCACCTAACCAACTTTCCACAACTCCTACCGCAAACAACACTACCTCTCTCCTCTCCACTAGCTAAACCCACGAGGTCCATCCGGTTTGGGGCGTATTTATATACTATGCTGCACACAGTGGCGTAAGTTCACCCCAGTCGCCCGGAGGCATGATAAATGTTGGTGCCCCCCCTACATACTATATACACACACACACCCTTCATATGTAGCTATCCGGCACTCATATTTGAACAGTAGTAGCGTGCTCAGGTGCCTTTCCCAATAGTAATATAGATACACATACAAAGTGGACGGCACTCCAAGTCAGTCATCACAATAAAATAGACACCAGCATACCTTTATAGCACACCTACAGTACTCCCTCACCCACCAGCGTGTCACAATGTAGATACTTTGGTGCAGTGGTGTGCCGATATACAGTAGATATATAAAAAAACACACAAACGCCACTTTCACTTAAACACACACGCCTCTCACTTACACTCACACCTCTTACTTACACAAGCCTCCTTAGCTTAAACACACACATGCCTCCTTCGCTTGAACACACACACCTCTTTCGCTTAAACACACACACTCCTCACTTACACACACGCCTCTCACTTACACATGCTTCCTTCACTTAAACTCTCACACACACGCTTCCTTCACTTAAACACACAAACATGCCTTTCACTTACACACATACACACACAAATGCCTCTTTCACTTAAACACACATATGCCTCTCTCTCTCACACACACACACAAACACACACACGTACATACGTCTCCTTTACACGCACACAGGCCTCTTTCACTTAAAAACACACACACACAAACAAAAACAAACACATGCTTCCTTCACTTACACGCACACACACACACACACACACACACACACACACACACACACACACACCTCACTTAAACATGCACACATAAAATACAGTGCTGCCAACATTAAAGACCCCCCAGCACCCCTCCCCTTTCTAACTACACACCCCCACAGTGCAGCTTGAGGCAAGTGCTGCCAGTGCCTACCTGCTGCTATCAGCCCAACGGAAGAACAGAGAGCTTCACTCGTCCAGCTCATCTGGAAGGGCCTGGCAGGAGCTGCGTTCTGGAGCTCCCCCTAGCTGTAGCCACAGCCAGCTCTCTGTATATACTAGGAGGCAGAGGCGTATTTAGACCTCACGGGGCCCTAGGCAAGAAACCGATTTGGGGCCCCCCTTCCTCTAACAATCCATAACACTGTATCCTGTCATCAGCACCTCTGGCTGTGCCTGCTGCGTGCGCACCTCTTTCCCTCGCATGTCCATGATGCGGCAGCAGCAGAGCAAGGTCCTACCTGTACTCCTGCAGTGGGGGCAGATTCTGGATCCTTCTCTCGGGCAGTGTGGGGACAAATTCTGCTCATCTGCAGCCACCACCTGCAACTCTCCCAGTAGCCACACTGCTGCTGGGAGAGTTGCTGCAGGGGGTGGAGGCTGGAAATGACCAGAATCATCCCCAAACAGCAGAACCAGAAGGGGCAGAACTATGCTTTTCTTTTAGGGCGAACTGGCAGTGCACATCCACCCACCGCAAGAGGTTTATGTTGCATGTTCAGAGAGAGAAGGACACCAAAGGAGGCCTACAACAAAGGGGATTGAGAGACCCTGGACAGGTTCGAGAAGCAAGATGGGAGCTGGCAGTAGATGTTTAAGAAGAGAGAGAGCAAGAGAGGTGGAGAGAAAGAAGCAGAGAGAGGAGAAAGGGGAGAGAGAGAGGCAGAGAGGGGATAGAGGAGCAGTACATAGCAGGAAAAACCAGGAGACGGGGGAGTGAGAGTCCAGTTTTGCCCTTTTCCAAAATAGTCTTTATACAGTATTTATAGACAAAGTAGTATTTTATACACACCTGCCGTCCTAGAAGTACACACGTCTGTGCCAGTGACTGGTACAGATGGAGCCACGCTCATCTAGCCTTCTCTGCTGCACCTAGGTGCACCAAGGCTTAGTAGCATAAGCCTTTCATCTATTGTTCTCAGCTGCAATACAATACAGAGAGAACAATATAGCAGGGGATTAAGTCCCACTGCCCTGGCTCAGTTAATCCTATTATAGGGATTGATGAGGAGGGCTCTATCTGTAGGCTACACAACAGCTCTTCTTCATATTTTAACTAGTGATGTGCACCGGAAATTTTTCGGGTTTTGTGTTTTGGTTTTGGATTCGGTTCCGTGGCCGTGTTTTGGATTCATTTTGGCAATACCTCCCTGAAATTTTTTTGTCGGATTCGGGTGTGTTTTGGATTCGGGTGTTTTTTTTTTACAAAAAACCCTCAAAAACATCTTAAATCATAGAATTTGAGGGTCATTTTGATCCCATAGTATTATTAACCTCAATAACCATCAACAACCTCACAATATTATTTTTAGTCCTAAAATTTGCACCGAGGTCGCTGGATGACTAAGCTAAGCGACCCAAGTGGCCGACACAAACACCTGGCCCATCTAGGAGTGGCATTGCAGTGTCAGACAGGATGGCAGATTTAAAAAATAGTCCCCAAACAGCACATGATGCAAAGAAAAAAAGAGGTGCACCAAGGTCACTGGATGGCTAAGCTAAGCGACCCAAGTGGCCGACACAAACACCTGGCCCATCTAGGAGTGGCACTGCAGTGTCAGACAGGATGGCACTTCAAAAAATAGTCCCCAAACAGCACATGATGCAAAGAAAAAAAGAGGTGCACCAAGGTCGCTGGATGGCTAAGCTAAGCGACCCAAGTGGCCGACTCAAACACCTGGCCCATCTAGGAGTGGCACTGCAGTGTCAGACAGGATGGCACTTCAAAAAATAGTCCCCAAACAGCACATGATAAAAACAAAAAAAGAGGTGCAATTAGGTAGCTGTGTGACTAAGCTAAGCGACCCAAGTGTCCGACCCAAACACCTGGCCCATCTAGGAGTGGCACTGCAGTGTCAGACATATGGCAGATTTAAAAAATAGTCCCCTAACAGCACATGATGCAAAGAAAAAAAGAGATGCACCAAGGTCGCTGGATGGCTAAGCTAAGCGACCCAAGTGGCCGACACAAACACCTGGCCCATCTAGGAGTGGCACTGCAGTGTCAGACAGGATGGCACTTCAAAAAATAGTCCCCAAACAGCACATGATGCAAAGAAAAAAAGAGGTGCATCAAGGTCGCTGGATGGCTAAGCCAAGCGACCCAAGTGGCCGACACAAACACCTGGCCCATCTAGGAGTGGCACTGCAGTGTCAGACAGGATGGCACTTAAAAAAATAGTCCCCAAACAGCACATGATGCAAAGATAAATTAAAGAAAAAAGAGGTGCAAGATGGAATTGTCCTTGGGCCCGCCCACCCACCCTTATGTTGTATAAACAGGACATGCACACTTTAACAAACCCATCATTTCAGCGACAGGGTCTGCCACACGACTGTGACTGAAATGACTGGTTGGTTTGTGCCCCCACCAAAAAAGAAGCAATCAATCTCTCCTTGCACAAACTGGCTCTACAGAGGCAAGATGTCCACCTCCTCCTCATCCTCCGATTCCTCACCCCTTTCACTGTGTACATCCCCCTCCTCACAGATTATTAATTCGTCCCCACTGGAATCCACCATCTCAGGTCCCTGTGTACTTTCTGGAGGCAATTGATGGTGAATGTCTCCACGGAGGAATTGATTATAATTCATTTTGATGAACATCATCTTCTCCACATTTTCTGGAAGTAACCTTGTACGCCGATTGCTGACAAGGTGAGCGGCTGCACTAACACTCTTTCGGAGTACACACTGGAGGGGGGGCAACTTAGGTAAAATAAAGCCAGTTTGTGCAAGGGCCTCTAAATTGCCTCTTTTTCCTGCTAGTATACGTACGGACTGTCTGACGTGCCTACTTGGATGCGGTCACTCATATAATCCTCCACCATTCTTTCAATGGTGACAGAATCATATGCAGTGACAGTAGACGACATGTCAATAATCGTTGGCAGGTCCTTCAGTCCGGACCAGATGTCAGCACTCGCTCCAGACTGCCCTGCATCACCGCCAGCGGGTGGGCTCGGAATTCTTAGCCTTTTCCTCGCAGCCCCAGTTGCGGGAGAATGTGAAGGAGGAGCTGTTGACGGATCACGTTCCGCTTGACTTGACAATTTTCTCACCAGCAGGTCTTTGAACCTCTCCAGACTTGTGTCTGCCGGAAAGAGAGATACAACATAGGTTTTAAATCTAGGATCGAGCACGGTGGCCAAAATGTAGTGCTCTGATTTCAACAAATTGACCACCTGTGAATCCTGGTTAAGCAAATTAAGGGCTTCATCCACAAGTCCCACATGCCTAGCGGAATCGCACTGTTTTAGCTCCTCCTTCAATCTCTCCAGCTTCTTCTGCAAAAGCCTGATGAGGGGAATGACCTGACTCAGGCTGGCAGTGTCTGAACTGACTTCACGTGTGGCAAGTTCAAAGGGTTGCAGAACCTTGCACAACGTTGAAATCATTCTCCACTGCGCTTGAGTCAGGTGCATTACCCATCCTTTGCCTATATCGTAGGCAACTGTATAGGTTTAAATGGCCTTTTGCTGCTCCTCCATCCTCTGAAGCATATAGAGGGTTGAATCCCACCTCGTTACCACCTCTTGCTTCAGATGATGGCGAGGCAGGTTCAGGAGTGTTTGCTGGTGCTCCAGTCTTCGGCACGCGGTGGCTGAATGCCGAAAGTGGACAGCAATTCTTCGGGCCACCGACAGCATCTCTTGCACGCCCCTGTCGTTTTTTAAATAATTCTGCACCACCAAATTCAATGTATGTGCAAAACATGGGACGTGCTGGAATTTGCCCACATGTAATGCACGCACAATATTGGTGGCGTTGTCCGATGTCACAAATCCCCAGGAGAGTCCAATTGGGGTAAGCCATTCTACGATGATGTTCCTCAGTTTCCGTAAGAGGTTGTCAGCTGTGTGCCTCTTATGGAAAGCGGTGATACAAAGCGTAGCCTGCCTAGGAACGAGTTGACGTTTGCAATATGATGCTACTGGTGCCGCCGCTGCTGTTCTTGCTGCGGGAGGCAATACATCTACCCAGTGGGCTGTCACAGTCATATAGTCCTGAGTCTGCCCTGCTCCACTTGTCCGCATGTCCGTGGTCAGGTAGACATTGGGTACAACTGCATTTTTTAGGACACTGGAGACACTTTTTCTGACGTCTGTGTACATTCTCGGTATCGCCTGCCTAGAAAAATGGAACCTAGATGGTATTTGGTACTGGGTACACAGTACCTCAATCAATTCTCTAGTTCCCTGTGAATTAACGGTGGATACCGGAAACACGTTTAACACCACCCAGGCTGCCAAGGCCTGAGTTATCCGCTTTGCAGCAGGATGACTGCTGTGATATTTCATCTTCCTCGCAAAGGACTGTTGGACAGTTAATTGCTTACTGGAAGAAGTACAAGTGGTCTTCCGACTTCCCCTCTGGGATGACGATCGACTCCCAGCAGCAACAACAGCAGCGCCAGCAGCAGTAGGCGTTACACTCAAGGATGCATCGGAGGAATCCCAGGCAGGAGAGGACTCGTCAGACTTGACAGTGACATGGCCTGCAGGACTATTGGCTTTCCTGTCTAAGGAGAAAATTGACACTGAGGGAGTTGGTGGTGTGGTTTGCAGGAGCTTGGTTGCAAGAGGAAGGGATTTAGTTGTCAGTGGACTGCTTCCGCTGTCACCCAAAGTTTTTGAACTTGTCAATGATTTCTGATGAATGCACTCCAGGTGACGTATAAGGGAGGATGTTTCTAGGTGGTTAACGTCCTTACCCCAACTTATTACAGCTTGACAAAGGCAACACATGGCTTGACAAATGTGGTCCGCATTTCTGTTAAAATAAATTCCACACCGACGAGGTGATTTTTTTTGTAATTTGACCAGGCATGTCAATGGCCATATTCGTCCCACGGACAACAGGTGTCTACCCAGGTGCCTGACTTAAACAAACCACCTCACCATCAGAATCCTCCTTGTCAATTTCCTCCTCAGCGCTAGCAACACCCATATCCTCATCCTGGTGTACTTCAACAGTGACATCTTCAATTTGACTATCAGGAACTGGACTGCGGGTGCTCCTTCCAGCACTTGCAGGGGGCGTGCAAATGTGGAAGGCGCCACCTCTTCCCATCCAGTGTTGGGAAGGTCAGGCATCGCAGCCGACACAATTGGACTCTCCTTGGGATTCGTGATTTAGAAGAATGCACAGTTCTTTGCTGTGCTTTTGCCAGCTTAAGTCTTTTCATTTTTCTAGCGAGAGGATGAGTGCTTCCATCCTCATGTGAAGCTGAACCACTAGCCATGAACATAGGCCAGGGCCTCAGCCGTTCCTTGCCACTCCGTGTGGTAAATGGCATATTGGCAAGTTTACGCTTCTCATCAGACACTTTTAATTTTGCTTTTTGGGTCATTTTACTGAACTTTTGTGTTTTGGATTTTGGCAATAAGTAAGGGACAAGGGGGAGGGGAAAACTTCTGCACTAGTCAAAAGGTCAATAAATGTTCATTCTGGTATATTACAAACCCCATTAATACATATACTGTAATGTTAATTCACATTCATATGTTGGGGGTGCCGCCATAGACAATAGGTTAAGGACACAAGAAAGGATAGAGAAGATTGTCTCTTGGTTGGCGCACAAAAGGAAGAAGAAGTTAATCAATCTAAAATATAACTTTTAATGATAATTAATTAAAACGATGTGAAATATACATGGAGAATTTTTTTTCAATAAAAGGTACCGTACCTATTAAAAATTATATTCACTGTATGTCATTTATTGTGTTCCCATTTGTGGTAGTGTTATTATTTAAGAATCTGGACCACTCGTGATAATCTGAACATTTCCAATACAGTTATGTGGATAGGGGTCCAATAAATTACTGCAATTTTTGATAATCTTAAGGTTCTCTAAGATAAGAATCTAAATTAATACTAAGTTGGGGTGAAAAAATTCCCTGTATTTCTATCTAACCCTGATTTAGTTACCTAAATGTAATACTGGCCAAACTGCCTTTGGGCAGTACTGATTTATCAGCCTATTAATCATTTATAACAAGGTAAGATATCTAGCAACATAGTGGGTTAATCCGTTCAAGTTCCCTATCCACATTCTTGTCGTTTGCAGAGAGAGCACCCTGTGATATATTGATCTATGTACTGGTGCGGTTCTAGTATCTAATACCACAGCCCCGTAATGATCCTTTCAAAATCACCTGTCAACATTACCAGAGTGATTTGTTGGGAGAAGACAACTGTAACATATTAGACCATACAATGTTGCGGTTCTCTTTTTCACTACCGCAACACTGTAACTGGTTCGATGTGGTTAAACCTTATCTATTGTAGAAAGATTCATAAACAGAATGGGATATGCTGGCATGCGCAGTGTACTCACATTCCACTTCACAAGCGTGTTACTGATGTTATTACAAAAAGAGCACCCTGTGATATATTGAACTATGCACTGGTGCAGCTCTATTTATCTAATATCATAGCCCCGTATTTATTCATATAGAATTGAGTCCTTTCAAAATCTCCTGTCAGCGTTACTAGAGTGATTTGTTCATTATAACGTATTAAACCATAATATGTTGTGGTTCTTTTTACCAGTCCCGCAACACTGTAACTATTTGATTTCATTATAACTCATGTTACAGAGAGATTCATAAGTAGATTGGGACAGGCTGACATGCGCAGTGTTCTCACATTCAACTTCACGAGCGTGTCACTAATGTTGTTAAACCCAACTTGTTACCATATGCACATTGTCTATTAAATTGTGTATTTATATCACATGTTACTACTGCGATTGACTTCATAGCTTAATCCTGCTATTCCAGTTTTTAGCGAGAAACCACTAATACGTGTTATGAGCCACAGACTGTTTGTCACAGCATTTTCATACCCGACATCATATAATTTTTTCATTTATTATGCTGCTAAATTAGCAGTCTCTATATTTAAAGTGGTCAGCTACACGTAATTACGGGGGCTTATAATAAAGAGTGTTTGTGTATGGCTGCTATTATGCGACTTTAATTGTGTCCACACAAACGTCTTTTATCTGTGTTATATACTTCAATGGGTACAGTTAACCCCGAAGGTAGATCCTATCCTAAATATTGGTTCTAAAGTATATAATCAGGTGCTGCTGCCAGACGTGTTTTAACAGAGTAACTAGTAAGTGCAGTCAGATCACTTATCACAGGTTCTCACATTTAGATAATCAACTTAATGGGATTGCAGGAATTAATCATGAAGTATAGTGACATGCGGCTACTGATTTACACATACACCGTCCCGTTTAACATGTGCCGTATATGTAGCACGTTATTGGTAATGTGGTTAGTTTCTCATATGAATCTTAAAAAGTAGGGGCAAGGGGCCACTGAGGCATACACATTGAATTTTATCTCTATTAGTAGATTCATGTATCGCTTCTATTGCGTGTGTAATTTAATCACCGTTAATTTCTCACATGAATCTTAGAGAGTAGAAACGAGGAACCACTAAGGCATATGCACTAAATTTTATCTCTATTGGCAAGTTCGTGTGACCGCTTCTATTGCATGTGTGACTTGATCACCGTCAGCATATCCCTGTAGCAGCTATTAGTGCGTGTCTAACATATATTACACTGGTTCACATGGGCTCGTTTCTGTGAGTATCTGTCCACACATCTATTGCTGCAAACACAGTTAACTCTCTTCACAAATAGTTTCCTCTACTCTCTCCTTGTCTAACTAAGTCGATAGTCCTTCCGTATAAGTGATCCTGATCCTATTAAACATAACTATTAACTACATTTCCATTGCATGATTATAACATTTTATACAGTGAATATAGCAGGCAAATTCATGCCGCTCTGAAACGCCACCCAACGTGCACGTTTCACATCAGCTTCGTCAGGGCAAACCCGATTGTCCTAACAAGGATGGCTATAAGGAGGAGATCAGCCAATCATTGCAAGGTGTCTTGTCACATGATCACATACTACGTCACCCCTGCCCGTGCTCATACTATCTCCGTGATCTCAATTAGGTTGTGTGATTTGTTTAATCCTAATAAATGGTGCTTAATGCCTCTAAAGACCCAGATACAGATACAGATAAACAGAAATTATAAAGTTAATTGACATATTGCTGAAATGTATACACAATGGTTTATAACAAATCAAATCCCACATAAAATATAATGACAGGAAATTTTGGTGAAGTGCTATTCATTTCATACTGTAACGAATGGATTTCCCATGATCAGTATAATCTAATGCACTGCAAAGGGAACACACATCAACATAATTCTCCTAAATTTAATAGCATTATGCAGACTAATAGTCAGTCAATAGTAATACCGCGTGAGTGTGCTTGTGTAATGTAAGTGAGATATTCATGAAATAAGATGTGAATCATCTATGGTGAGTATAATGTGATTTGTTATATTATAATATAATAATTTGTGTCAAAAATTTATAAAAGTGAACATGCATATGTGAGAAAAAAGAAAAGAAAAAAAGGAAAATCAAATAAATTGGTGAACTGTGAAAAGTAAAAAAGTGATTTAACTGGAAGGAGGAATATAGTATGTACATTATGCACATAATATATACTAGTGAAGAAGATGATGATTACTAAATGTAAAATTAAGGTATTGACGTATTGAAACCAATTGTATAAACTAATTAAATTGACAAATAACTATATTTCTATGTATACTCTATAAAGATGATTTAATAATAATGTACTTGGGGTTACTACGAGAGAGCCCCTCTCCTAAGGTGTAATCAGTTGTGTGTTCCTTCTATTCTCTAATAGAGAATGAACAGGTAATTATACCCACAAGATAATGGGCAAATATTGAAATGTACACACGTCCTCTTATGTTGTCATCAAGTGAACATGAGATAAAGATGAATTAAACTAAATTAGTAATATACACTAAATATATAAAATTTATTTAATAATTCATTGTAAATTCCCCCATCCTTCCTGGATAGGTAAATGGCTGTCAGTTCTTTCTAATTTTTGTAGTGTCTCAAAATACTTCTCGAATGTATCTGTGAATGGGTGAGTAGATGCTCCAACTAGATAATCATTTTGTCACCAACAGGAATTCTAAGTACATCTCATCTTCTCATGATAGTATCACTCTAGGGTATAATTCGACCCAATATAAGTTCTACATGCACACAAAAGGTAAGTATTGGATATACATATGAATGAGCATTAAAGGTGAATAGATAACTCACTCATATGGAAGATTCTGGATAGTATTAAATATACATGTGAGTGAGCACTACAGGTAAGTAAATAACTCTCTCATTTAGAGAGTTCTAGGTACAGATAGTATCATATGGCTGTTTCTTGTGTTTTGGATTTTACATGCTCTCTACTATGACATTGGGCATCGGCCTTGGCAGACGACGTTGATGGCATTTCATCGTCTCGGCCATGACTAGTGGCAGCAGCTTCAGCACGAGGTGGAAGTGGATCTTGATCTTTCCCTATTTTACCCTCCACAGTTTTGTTCTCCATATTTTGATGTGTGGAATTATATGCCAGTAATATATCAATAGCAATAGCCTACTGTACCGTACTGCTATATATTATATACTGGTGGTCAGCAAAATTCTGCACTGTCCTCCTACTATATATACTGCGCACAACTAAAATGCACCACAGGTATGGATGGATAGTAAACTTGACGACACAAAGGTAGGTAGAGCAGTGGCCTGCTGTACCGTACTGCTATATATTATATACTGGTGGTCAGCAAAATTCTGCACTGTCCTCCTACTATATATACTGCGCACAACTAAAATGCACCACAGGTATGGATGGATAGTATACTTGACGACACAGAGGTAGGTAGAGCAGTGGACTACTGTACCGTACTGCTATATATTATATACTGGTGGTCAGCAAAATTCTGCACTGTCCTCCTACTATATAATACTGCGCACAACTAAAATGCACCACAGGTATGGATGGATAGTATACTTGACGACATAAAGGTAGGTAGAGCAGTGGACTACTGTACCGTACTGCTATATATTATATACTGGTGGTCAGCAAAATTCTGCACTGTCCTCCTACTATATATACTGCGCACAACTAAAATGCACCACAAGTATGGATGGATAGTATACTTGACGACACAGAGGTAGGTAGAGCAGTGGCCTGCTTTACCGTACTGCTATATATTATATACTGGTGGTCAGCAAAATTCTGCACTGTCCTCCTACTATATATACTGTGCACAACTAAAATGCACCACAGGTATGGATGGATAGTATACTTGACGACACAGAGGTAGGTAGAGCAGTGGACTACTGTACCGTACTGCTATATATTATATACTGGTGGTCAGCAAAATTCTGCACTGTCCTCCTACTATATAATACTGCGCACAACTAAAATGCACCACAGGTATAAATGGATAGTATACTTGACGACACAGAGGTAGGTAGAGCAGTGGACCACTGTACCGTACTGCTATATATTATATACTGGTGGTCAGCAAAATTCTGCACTGTCCTCCTACTATATAATACTGCGCACAACTAAAATGCACCACAGGTATGGATGGATAGTATACTTGATGACACAGAGGTAGGTAGAGCAGTGGACTACTGTACCGTACTGCTATATAATACTGGTGGTCACTGGTCAGCAAAATTCTGCACTGTCCTCCTATACTACAGTGCAGCACAGATATGGAGCATTTTTCAGGCAGAGAACGTAGATATTTTCAGCACACTGAGCACAGATATTTGCAAGCACACTGAGCACAGATATTTGCAGCACACTGAGCACAGATATTTGCAGCACACTGAACACAAAAACTGAGAGAACGCTGCACGTTCTCTCCCTATCATCTCCAATGCACGAGTGAAAATGGTGGCGACGCGCGGCTCCTTATATAAAATACGAATCTCGCGAGAATCCGACAGCGGGATGATGACGTTCGTGCGTGCTCAGGTCAATCGAGCAAGGCGGGAGGATCCGAGTCTGCCTCGGAACCGTGTAAAATGTGTGAAGTTCGGGGGGGGTTCGGATTCCGAGGAATCGAACCGGCTCATCACTAATTTTAACACCTTAAGTACCTGTGTAGCAGCCTATAAAGTGGGTGACCCCCGCATCAGCAGTGTGTGGATGGGCTCCGCAGCAGAATGACAGAAGATGCAGAAATAAGTCTGACATCCGTACAGTATAGGGGACACAACGTCCAGTGACTGCTCTCTACACTCTCACATACAGCAGGCAGGGTGTCATGCAGGGTGACGGACATGGAGAGGTAAGCAGATGTTCATCACAAGGCTTTCTCTCCTAGCGTTAGTCCTGATCACAGTTCAGGGACAAATCATAGGGAAGTGTGGAGGTGGCAGGTCACACTGGAGAAGGAGGAGGTGGATAGCAGGTCCCAGGACTCTAGCCTGCACTCCCTCTCCCCGGCCGGAGGCGAGAACCAGACAGCTGTACTATTGTGAGATCTGTCACATAGAATTTGATGGCAGATAAGAAATACTTGGCCTATGTAGTCTGCCCCTGTACACTCATGCACTAGGGTTAATTTTTGTTGGGAGCCAAATAATCTACCTATCCAGAGTACCTGGTGGAAATCCACGCCAGCAATGGGAGAATATACAAACTCTATACAGTTGGGGCCATGTCGGGAACAGAACCCATGACCTCAGTGCTGTGATGCATAATGATAACCATTACACCGTCCACACTAAAGGGAGTATGCAAGTCACTTTATTCCATGGACACTAACATACTGCGCACTGATACAGTAAATGATAATACTATATATATATATATATATATATATATATATTCATCTTGTGGTTCAGTACTCACTATTGTAATTGCAGTTGCCTGGGTGCCCTTGCTGATAATGATGTATATAAGTGTGGCGTCCTTTCCTTAGATGCTCCCAACACCAGGTGAGAGATACTGCATGGCACTCCAGGACTTCTTTAAATCAATAAACTTTTACCGCAATATAGCAACGATTCTGGGTTACTAGAGACCCGTCATCAGGATCTGAGCAACAGAAACGTTGATATATTGCAGTAAAATTTAATTGATTCAAAGAAGTCCTGGAGTGCCATGCAGTATCTCTTACCTGGTGCTGGGAGCATCTAGGGATGTCATATTTTGCCTATATATATATATATGTATATATATATATATATATTATTTATTTATTTATTTATTTATTTTTTATTATCTTTTTTTATAGGACTGTGAGCCTGGCACTCCTTTGAGGGTACAATGAATTCTTGCTGTGGTGCCCTCCATAGGTCAAAGCAATGGTCTCATATAGATGTGGAATTCAGTGGCACTCCACAGACTTGTATATAGTTAATACTCCATACTTTATTTAATTAATGGATTAATTAAAGTATGGAGTTTTAACTATATATTAAAGTCTGTGGAGTGCCACTGAATTCCACATCTCTCTCTCTCTCTCTCTCTCTCTCTCTCTATATATATATATATATATATATACATTTACTTATTCCGGCGCCCCCACAAGAAGTTCTAATATATTGCTGGGAGGTGCTGCACTTAGGATCCCTTCAATAATGACACACACAGCAGCACCATTATATAATCAATATTTCAATCTGGTATAGATTGTCATCAGGATACCATACCTGATGACAATCTACCAGATTGAAATATTGATTATATAATGGTGCTGCTGTGTGTGTCATTATTGAAGGGATCCTAAGTGCAGCACCTCCCAGCAATGTATATAATGAGACCCCCCGCGCGCGCGCCCCCAATCACCGGCATTCGGCACGATGATGTGATCGTCACAAGGATGGGTAAGTGAGGCTGCCCTGGACCTCCACTTACCCGCAGAGCCGGAGCACACAGCGGCTGGCCGGTGGGATTTTCCCTCGGAACGCTGAGGGTGCGCATTCTGCCACAAGCTCCTTCTCCTCCGGTGACAGGCTCCAGGCTGCGAGTAGCTCCTCCAGTCCTCCTCCTGATCTGCGGGCTTGGATGTGGTGATGTGATGGGAAAACTGACCGGCTCCCCCTGCCACATGAGCAAGTTGTACAGATGACTCAGTCCACCACGTGTGCTGCAGTCTTAGCATCGCTGCAGAGGGGGACAATGTGCCCTCAGCAGCAGCTGATGACCCGGGTCTCTGCCTGTCTATGGGCCCCCTGAGAGCTGCCGGGCTCTAAGCTACCGCCTATGTTGCCTAGCGGTAAATCCGCCACTGCTAGGAGGCAGCTTCCGTGTCACTGACACGAAAGCTCCTTGCAGCGAACGATCTTCAGGGTCAGGCAGGTGGAGACAATGGATGAGATCTGCCCCCTTGAATTCAGGAGCCCGGCGGCAGCCGACTCCACTGCCTCCCAGAGTTCCGCCCCTGGCTGCACAGACACTCCTCCATCACAAACCCAACCAATCACGGACGAGTGACGAAAACGAAAGACAAAAAAAACGCAGCCGAGAAGGGAGTAAAATCTCGGCTGTGAAATAAATAATAATACGAAACCGTAAAAAAAAATAAAAAAAAAATACGGCCGCAAAACAAAAATCGGCCGCATTAGGACCTTAAAAAATACGAATAACATCGACATCGGAAAATATGAATAACAAAAATACGACAGCATAGTAAATGAGGCGTACAAAAAAAAGTTGCAAATTATCACTCCCGAGGTCATTCGTGTTTAATCTTCAAACAAATTTCGAACAATACTAATCTTAGTAAATATACCCCAATGTTGTTTATTACCATGATTCCTACCAGGGTTAGACTGGCTCACAGAGGTACAGGGGAAACCTCCGGTGGGCCCCACTGCCCGGAGGCCCACCTCCTCCTCTAGCGATCAGGTTCCAGACTGTCCACTTGAATTATACATTATATACATGTGTTACCTTTTGTTGTACAGGATTATGGTGCATTTTATACAGTGCATTGCTGTTATTAATCTGGTACATTAGCATGCATGCAATAGTAGTATTTGCTGTATATATTTTATCAAGGGGCCCAGACAATTCATTCTCTAATAGTTAGCTAAGCCTCTGTGGCTGCTGGCCATACCACCTCTGGAGACTGGCCACACCCCTAAACCTGGGCCCCTAACATTAAATTTCTTCGGAAGGGCCTTCATGCCCCAGTCCAACACTGGTCTCTATAAGAAGAGCCAAGCACTGTTCAGAATTGGTTGTTAGCCTCTAGGAGGAAGAGCACTATGTTTTTGTTTTTTTTGCTCCCCCTTCATAGATGATTAGCCCTGTAGTGACAAGCCTGGGGATTTGTTTTCATTATGGCAGGGGGGCTGCGTGCCTGTTGTAGCGAAGTTACAGTTGAGGTCTGCAAATTTATTTATTTTTTCATTATTAAATTAACCTTAAACATTGCTTGTGGTTTTATCAGACCTTCTCTGATGTCTACGTAGAAGAGAGGCGCTTGGTCTATACTATAGAGGGGTGTAGTATGGCTGACCGGCTTACCGACGCCGGGATCCCGGCAGCATACCGACGCCGGGATCCCGGCGGGGAGGGGCGAGTGCAGCAAGCCCCTTGCGGGCTCGCTGCGCTCGCCACGCTGCGAGCTCGGTGGCGACCTGCGGTCGCCACGGGTTCTATTCCCACTCTATGGGTGTCGTGGACACCCACGAGTGGAAATAGTCCCTGTTGGTCGACATGCCGACCATCGGGAAAGTGAGCCGTCGGGCTCGTGGAGGAGGTCATGTGACTGTCGGTCAGCTGACCGGCGGTCACATGAATACCACCCTATAGAGAACAGAACAAGACCAACTCATATAGGAAATAATGGTGTATGCACAAGGCTACAGGCTTGGACTGGCCCACAGGGGTACTGGGGAAACCCCCGTGGGCCCTATTGCCTGGGCCCCCACCCCATCCTCTAGGGATCTGGTTCTAGACTGCAAAAATTATACATTATACATATGTTACTGTGGCCGGAGAGCCCCAGCCACGAGGCAAATGGCCGCCCAGGCACTGAAGGGGTTAACCCCTAGTGCCCGGCGCCATTCTAAAGACAAAGGGGCGCTTGGCGCCAAATTTGAAATGTGTTGTGGGCGCTAGGCGCCGTGTTTTATTCATGAAAAAAATGTATAAAAATGTATTTTTTAATATGTGCCGTGGTCCCGGACCCCTCCGGAGACCACGGCAGGGAGAACAGCCCCCCGGCGCGCTCAGCAGTGTGTGCGCGCCGGGGGAGAGGAGGCAGCCGCTGACCGCCGGAGTCCGGGAGCTCCGCTCCCGGCAGCGGTCAGTGTAGCCCCGGGCGCACTGGAGTGTGCGCGCCGGGGAGAAGGGTGAGCGCTGCGGCTGGGAGCTCGGCTCCCGCTGCAGTGCTCTATGTGAGAGCCGCCGCTGGGGGCCGGGAGCTCTGCTCCCAGCGCCTCAGCCCAGCACGGGTGGCCAGCCGCAGCAGCCGGGACGGACGTCCCGGGCTGCTAGTCGGCGAGGGGGGTGCGCTGCAGCCCGGCTCCCCGCCGGACGCTGCAGCGAGGCCACAAGACAGGCGCCGCTCAGGGGGGGACCGGGCTAGCCGGCTCCCTAGCGGCGTGGGCACATTAGGCGGGCGAGCAGGCTGATGAGCGCTGGGGTCCGGGAGCTACGCTCCCGGCGCCCCAGCACCACAACAAAGCCAGAGTCACGGCGGCCGGGACAAGTGTCCCGGGCCGCCGGGCTTAGGTACAGGGGGGTGCGCCGCTGCGTGCGGCGAGGCCACTGGTTAGTGCCACCCTGGGGGGACAGGGAGAGCCAGCTCCCTGGAACCCCAGAGGCAGGAAGGCAGGCTGGAGGATGGGGGAAGCCAGCCCCATACCTCCAGCACACAGAGAGCCCTAGCAGCCAGGCTGCAGGGCTAGGGAAGGCACTGCAGTGCCTGAGTATGTAGAGTCTGTGCAGGGCACAGGCTCAGTGTATATTTAAAAGGGGAAATGTACAGTGTGATTTTAAAATGTAATGTATTTAAAGATAAAATGCACTTACTTGATTGGGTGTCCCAGGAGGGGGGAATCCATAGCTGTGCAGGCTGATGGATTCTCCCAGACCTTTTCCCTAAAAACGGAATGCTTTCCCATCCAGCCTCACAGTTCCAATGGGGACAGGGAGAAAGAGAAGCAGCTTAGCTATAAAACAAGCTGAGTGGTTTCTTGGAGCTCCATGGAGATCAGCCGTAGTGGACCAGAGACCTGGACCGGGGAGCCAGGCTGCCCAGCTCTGGAGCCCAAATCCAGGCTGCAGGCAGTGAGAAGGGGTCCCGGGCAGGTTTCTGGAAGTCAGTTTAGGAGGGAAAACCTCCCCCCAGCCAGACTGAACGGCACCGTGGGAGTAGCCTGCTCTCCCAGATGGGAGAGACAAAGGAGACCGACCACTCCCCACTGTCCATAGGGAACAATGTTGTGTGTGCATGAGACCAGAGCATGCACAGCTCATGGGTAAACATTGATTGGTTGTACACCACAGGGCGGGCTTACCCCCTGTGGTAAGGGGTCTTGGAGAGGGATAAAAGGAGGGCAGTTGGCCCATAGGATTGGGTATTGTAACATCTTCTTCTGCTGAAACATCTTAATTGTATGCTGTTGCCCCTAGCAATAGGGAGGAGCCTTTTTAAAGGTTATTTGAGCAATAAACACCTTTGCCTCAAGAAGACTGCTTCATCCTTGTGACCAACAGGGTTAGGCCAAACCTAGCCCCGTCCTCCGGCTGTCCAGGGAAGCACCTGACGTCTCCAAGCTCCGCCTTCCGCCAGCTACCGGTAGAGGCCTAGCAAGTGGCTAGTGGGGATTCGTCAGCACCACACAGCTGTGGTAAGGCAGTGCGTCGGCACATACAGAGCAGAACCGTGGTTCCAAACGCCACGGCAGGTTAGGAGTTTGGTGGTGGCAGCGAGAACCCGCCCACAGCGCAGTGGGTGGAGTCAGTAACAGGCGGTTACTGACGGTAAGCGGGAATCCCCTATGTGGTCAGGCCTCGTGCGGCTTGACCTTCCATTCTGTGCGCAGTCAACGGGACGCAGAAGCTGCGAGTGCTTCCGTACAGTATCGTCCTGTCACAGAAATTGGTGGCATAGTGGTGGGATCATCCCAGGTGGCTTTTCATCACCCGATTGGAGAAGCCGAGTTACTCAGGAGAGGAGTAACTGCAGCGCAGGAGAACGCACAAGATGGCGGAATTCAGCGGAATGTCCAAGGAGGATCTGGAGATCGTATGCCAGGGGAAGGGTGTGGAAATCCCTTTCAACGCGTCCAGGAGCGTCATGCAGGCGGCGCTCAGGAGCTGGGAGGAGTCTCAGGTGGAGGTGGAAAACACTGACGGCGTCAGCATCGCAGAGGACGACCCAACAGTGGACCTTCGCACAGGACCGGTGAGATCCACAAGCCCCGCCCTCTCTCACAACAGCCATATTTCCCAGCAATCCCTAGCAGGGCCAGGATCCCAACGTCCCAGGGGGGGCGACCCGGATACCCTAGCAGATCGGCTAGCGGAATTGGGGGAAAGGGCAACGGAGCAAGAACGCATGCTTGTCATTCGGATGTGGCATGCGGAGCGGGCATCACAGGCCGTGGTACCCCGGGAGCCGTTGTCAGCTGTTGTACACAGATCAGGACGAGTTCAGTTTGCCAAGTTTGCAGACAGTGATGGGGACATTGATGGACATTTGCAAGTCTTTGAGAGGACTTGTAAACTACATGATCTACCCAAGTCAGAGTGGGTGAGACACCTTGTGCCCACTCTGCATGGAGAGGCCTTGGAGGCCTATCGAGGAGTGGCGACGGAGGACTGTGGGAACTACGACGAAGTCAAGAAGGCCCTCCTCCAGCGATTCTTCATCACTCCTGAGTCTTACAGGAAGAAATTCAGAGACTTGCCCAAGAATCCTAGCAGCACCCATGAGCAGTTCGCCACCCAGCTGAGGTAGTACGTGGTGAAGTGGGTGAAGGATTCGGAAGCCACTACGTGGGACGCACTGATCGACCTGATCTGCAGGGAGCAGTTCTACCGCAGGTGCGCCCCAGAAGTGAAGGAGTGGGTGCTAGATCGGGAGCCACCCAGCTTAAAGATGGCTGCCCAGTTAGCAGACAAATATGTGGCAATTCGGCCGCAGGGGCAGAAGCGCCCAACCAGCAGCCAACCCCAAAAGACTGTACCACCAGGGGGACACCCCTCTTCAGCTCATCGCCCCCCAAAGCAAGCATCTTCCAACCCGGGTGCTTTTGGCCAGCAACCGCCCCGCAGTGCCCCTGCCAGTAATCAGAGGCCATCGGAGCCACGCCTGGACAAAAAGTGCTATGGCTGTGGGAAGATCGGACATCTGAGGATGAACTGTCCTGCATCCCAAGCACCCCAGACTCGTGCCCCAAATCCGAGTGCTGGAGCCCGGATTGCTTGCTTAACCCGGGAAGATGAGCTTCCAGAGACTGTACCCCCTCCAGTCAGTCCGATGGAGTGTGGCAAGAAACAGGTGGACTCCACGGAAAGAGTCACCTGTATGGCTAAGAAGCCCCCACCAAATATGTGGCGGCACCTGCAGCCGGTCCAAGTGGGATCCCTGCAGGGCGAAGGCTTAAGAGACTCTGGGGCCTCCATAACCGTTGTAAGCCCCCACCTGGTCGACCCTGCTGCCGTACTGCAGGGTTGCACTGCAAAAGTTACAGTGGCCGATGGGCTAGAGCGAGAAGTGCCCATGGCCAGAGTCTACCTCGACTGGGGAGCTGGACAAGAGCTAAGAGATGTTGCCGTAATGGATGGCCTCCCAACTGATGTCGTCTTGGGGAATGATCTCGGTGGAGGGATCGTTACTGCCTTCGCGAACGCCATCACCCGGAGTCAAGCGGCCAGACTACAGTCTTCATCGTCTCTGCCAGCACCGCCCAGCCCAGAGGAAAAGACCCTAGCGGCTGAACAACCGCCAACCACAGCGTCAGCCATCCCAGAGGAAAAGACCACAGCGGCCAGATCAGCACATCTGCCCCTTGCCTCTGGTGGGCCTACGTCCCCTAGCAACGCAGAGGATGTCGGTTCCAGTTTGTTGAATCCTGTGCGGGTGCCCAGCGACGCTCCTGTCCCTAGTGGTCTGCCAACTCCGGCGGTGAGTATGAGTGACTACCCCGACCCTACCATGACTGACCCCAACTTGACTGACCCCAATCTTCCCCCTGTAGAGTGTCCAAACTTAGGAGAAAGTGAGGGCCGCAGGCAGGAGTTTAGGGAAGCTCAGCTCTCTGACCCATCCCTGGAAGGTATGAGGCGCCAAGCTGGCCGCGGCCTTGCTGGGATGGGGGCAGGGAGTGTGACCTGGTGGAAACGGTTACTGTACCGGGTAGCCAAGGTAGAGGGGGATAGGCCAGTGCGGGAGAAAGTTCAACTGGTGGTTCCCAGGAGCTTTCGGGAGCAACTGATGTCAGTTGCCCATGAAATTCCTTTGGCGGGACACCTGGGGAGGGACCGAACACTGAGGCGCCTGACGCAGAACTTTTTTTGGCCCGGAGTGTCGGATGACGTCCGGACCTACTGTGTGTCCTGTGATGTGTGCCAACGGCTTGGACGCCCCAGTGCTCGGGCTCCCCTGAGGTCTTTGCCAATAGTCGGGGAACCTTTCCAACGAGTGGCCGTGGACATAGTCGGTCCCCTACCTGTGCCCAGTAGATCGGGGAAGAGATACATCCTCACCGTGGTGGATTATGCTACCCGGTATCCAGAGGCTGTGGCTCTGTCCGCCATCACTGCGGAAAAGGTAGCGGACGCTCTGCTAGGCATATTTAGTAGAGTAGGGTTCCCCAGTGAGATCCTAACCGATCAAGGGACACAGTTCATGAGTGATCTGGTCCAGTGTCTCAGGGCGAAGTGCGGAGTGCGCCAACTCCGCACTGCCCCCTATCATCCCCAGACTAACGGACTCTGCGAGAGATTCAATGGTACTCTGAAGCAGATGCTACGGGCATTTGTGACTTCGGAGGGAGGAGACTGGGAGCGATACCTGCCGCACCTCCTGTTTGCATATCGGGAAGTGCCCCAGGAGTCAACCGGATTCTCGCCCTTCGAGTTACTATATGGCCGCCGAGTACGTGGACCTCTTGACCTGTTCCGGGAGTCTTGGGAGGGGGAGCTGATCCACCAGGATGAGTCCGTGGTGGAGTATGTGTTGAAGCTCAGAGATCGGTTAGAGAATCTCATGGGACTAGCGCAAGCGAATCTTGCGGAAGCACAGACCAAGCAGAAGACTTGGTATGACCAGGGCGCGCGTGCTCGGGTCTTTGGAGTAGGGCAGAAGGTGCTGGTTCTGGTGCCCACACGTCAGAACAAGCTCCAGGCTGCCTGGGCGGGACCGTACACGGTTGCAAAATGCCTAAGCGACATCACCTACGTGGTGTCATTTGACAGCGATGGTAGGAGGCAGCGTACCTACCATATAAACATGTTGAAGGCATACCACGAGCGTGTGGAGTCGGTAGCCGCTGTGTGCTGCCTGCCGATGGAGGAACCAGGAAAAGATCCCATTCCTGACCTCCTCGCGGATGCCAAGGGTGAGGGTGGTGTAGAGGAAGTTAGCTGGAGCAGTGAGCTTGGTAACCACAAGAGGGAGCAGCTGGAGTCAGTGCTGCTGTCCTTTGAGGCCCAGTTCAGCAGGAAGCCCGGCCTGACTTCCCTACGTGCCCATCATGTAGATACTGGTGAGCATAGGCCGATTCGGCAACCCGCGTATCGGGTCTCACCAGAGGCGCAGGCGAGTATCTACCAAGAGGTGCAGGAGATGTTAGCGCTAGGCGTAATCACGCGCTCCAACAGTCCCTGGGCCGCCTCCGTTGTACTGGTTCCCAAGAAGGACCGGACAACCAGGTTCTGCGTAGACTACCGCCGGTTGAACGAAGTAACCAAATCCGACGCCTATCCCCTACCCCGCATTGACGCACTGTTAGACGAGCTGGCTGGGGCGAAGTACATCTCTACGTTCGATCTGAGCAAGGGGTATTGGCAGATACCAATGACTCCCGAGGCTCAGGAACGGTCCGCCTTCATCACCTCCTTTGGCTTGTTTGAGTTCAAAACGATGCCATTCGGGATGAAGAATGCGCCAGCCACCTTCCAGAGTGTGGTCGATGACCTGCTGAAGGGGTTCCGAGAGTTCGCCCAGGCCTACTTGGATGACATTGCTGTCTTCAGCCGAACCTGGGAAGAGCACCTGGGCCATGTGGGGTTGGTGTTAGAGAGGATTCGGTGGGCAGGTCTGACCATCAGGGCAGACAAGTGCCAAATGGGGATGACAGAGGTACAGTACCTGGGGCACCGTGTGGGGGGAGGTAAGGTGAAGCCTGAACCAGCGAAGGTGGGGGCGATCCGCGACTGGCCCCGGCCCACAACCCAGAGACAGGTCCTGGCTTTCTTAGGGATCGCAGGATACTACAGACGTTTTGTCCCTGACTTTAGTTCCGTGGCCAAACCCCTGACTGATCTGACTAAGAAGAAACTCCCCAAGATAGTTGACTGGACGACCGCATGTGAGTTGGCATTCCAGTCGTTGAAAACTGCTCTAGTACAAGCCCCAGTACTGATGGCGCCGGACTATAGTAAAAACTTTGTTGTACAAACTGATGCGTCACAGTACGGACTCGGGGCAGTACTGAGCCAGGAGGGGCCGGATGGACAGGAGCACCCTGTGGCCTATTTGAGCAGAAAGCTGCTACCGCGGGAGGTGGGGTATGCCACCATTGAAAAGGAATGTTTGGCTATTGTTTGGGCTGCGAAGAAGCTTCAGCCCTATTTGTATGGCCGCCATTTTACGGTGGTAACGGACCACAATCCATTACGGTGGCTCCAACACACCACGGGGGAAAACGGCAGACTGTTGCGGTGGAGCCTTGCTCTTCAGGTTTATGACTTCCATATTATCCACAAGCAAGGCAAGGCTCATAGCAATGCAGATGGACTGTCACGTCAGGAGGAGCCTGAACCCCCAAAGAACTCCCGGTAACCTCGTTAAGGACTGCGGGACCAGGACCCAAATCGTTGGGACATGGGTCCCTGGTTGACCCGCTTGAATGGGGGGGGAGGAGTGTGGCCGGAGAGCCCCAGCCACGAGGCAAATGGCCGCCCAGGCACTGAAGGGGTTAACCCCTAGTGCCCGGCGCCATTCTAAAGACAAAGGGGCGCTTGGCGCCAAATTTGAAATGTGTTGTGGGCGCTAGGCGCCGTGTTTTATTCATGAAAAAAATGTATAAAAATGTATTTTTTAATATGTGCCGTGGTCCCGGACCCCTCCGGAGACCACGGCAGGGAGAACAGCCCCCCGGCGCGCTCAGCAGTGTGTGCGCGCCGGGGGAGAGGAGGCAGCCGCTGACCGCCGGAGTCCGGGAGCTCCGCTCCCGGCAGCGGTCAGTGTAGCCCCGGGCGCACTGGAGTGTGCGCGCCGGGGAGAAGGGTGAGCGCTGCGGCTGGGAGCTCGGCTCCCGCTGCAGTGCTCTATGTGAGAGCCGCCGCTGGGGGCCGGGAGCTCTGCTCCCAGCGCCTCAGCCCAGCATGGGTGGCCAGCCGCAGCAGCCGGGACGGACGTCCCGGGCTGCTAGTCGGCGAGGGGGGTGCGCTGCAGCCCGGCTCCCCGCCGGACGCTGCAGCGAGGCCACAAGACAGGCGCCGCTCAGGGGGGGACCGGGCTAGCCGGCTCCCTAGCGGCGTGGGCACATTAGGCGGGCGAGCAGGCTGATGAGCGCTGGGGTCCGGGAGCTACGCTCCCGGCGCCCCAGCACCACAACAAAGCCAGAGTCACGGCGGCCGGGACAAGTGTCCCGGGCCGCCGGGCTTAGGTACAGGGGGGTGCGCCGCTGCGTGCGGCGAGGCCACTGGTTAGTGCCACCCTGGGGGGACAGGGAGAGCCAGCTCCCTGGAACCCCAGAGGCAGGAAGGCAGGCTGGAGGATGGGGGAAGCCAGCCCCATACCTCCAGCACACAGAGAGCCCTAGCAGCCAGGCTGCAGGGCTAGGGAAGGCACTGCAGTGCCTGAGTATGTAGAGTCTGTGCAGGGCACAGGCTCAGTGTATATTTAAAAGGGGAAATGTACAGTGTGATTTTAAAATGTAATGTATTTAAAGATAAAATGCACTTACTTGATTGGGTGTCCCAGGAGGGGGGAATCCATAGCTGTGCAGGCTGATGGATTCTCCCAGACCTTTTCCCTAAAAACGGAATGCTTTCCCATCCAGCCTCACAGTTCCAATGGGGACAGGGAGAAAGAGAAGCAGCTTAGCTATAAAACAAGCTGAGTGGTTTCTTGGAGCTCCATGGAGATCAGCCGTAGTGGACCAGAGACCTGGACCGGGGAGCCAGGCTGCCCAGCTCTGGAGCCCAAATCCAGGCTGCAGGCAGTGAGAAGGGGTCCCGGGCAGGTTTCTGGAAGTCAGTTTAGGAGGGAAAACCTCCCCCCAGCCAGACTGAATGGCACCGTGGGAGTAGCCTGCTCTCCCAGATGGGAGAGACAAAGGAGACCGACCACTCCCCACTGTCCATAGGGAACAATGTTGTGTGTGCATGAGACCAGAGCATGCACAGCTCATGGGTAAACATTGATTGGTTGTACACCACAGGGCGGGCTTACCCCCTGTGGTAAGGGGTCTTGGAGAGGGATAAAAGGAGGGCAGTTGGCCCATAGGATTGGGTATTGTAACATCTTCTTCTGCTGAAACATCTTAATTGTATGCTGTTGCCCCTAGCAATAGGGAGGAGCCTTTTTAAAGGTTATTTGAGCAATAAACACCTTTGCCTCAAGAAGACTGCTTCATCCTTGTGACCAACAGGGTTAGGCCAAACCTAGCCCCGTCCTCCGGCTGTCCAGGGAAGCACCTGACGTCTCCAAGCTCCGCCTTCCGCCAGCTACCGGTAGAGGCCTAGCAAGTGGCTAGTGGGGATTCGTCAGCACCACACAGCTGTGGTAAGGCAGTGCGTCGGCACATACAGAGCAGAACCGTGGTTCCAAACGCCACGGCAGGTTAGGAGTTTGGTGGTGGCAGCGAGAACCCGCCCACAGCGCAGTGGGTGGAGTCAGTAACAGGCGGTTACTGACGGTAAGCGGGAATCCCCTATGTGGTCAGGCCTCGTGCGGCTTGACCTTCCATTCTGTGCGCAGTCAACGGGACGCAGAAGCTGCGAGTGCTTCCGTACAGTATCGTCCTGTCACAGTTACCTTATACTGCTCAAGAATATGGTGTGTTCTCTACAGTGCTTTGCTGTTATTAATCTGGTACATTATCATGCATGCACTAGCAGTATTTACTATATATATGTATCAAGGGGCCAAAGCATATACTCTCCAATGATTAGCCAAGCCTCTGTGGTGACTGGTCACACCCCTCTAGAGACTGGTCACACCCCTAATCATGGGACTCTACCTCTGCATTCCCCCGGTGGGCCCTTCATGCCCGGTCCAACACTGTAGGGCTTTACATTATTTCATGCACATTTTTTACTTTATTTTTTCAATATTTCTTGAGCAGTTGTTATCAGTGTTAAGACCCATGCACACTGGACGATTTTGAGCTGAAAGCAGCTCAGTTTTGGTGTTTTGAGCTGCTTTCAGCTCAAAGCCGCCCAGTGTGTTATGCCCCGGTGATGAGCGATGAGCGCTGATGCGCGCCCCCGCATCATCGCCGGCGGCCGCCGTTCATCTTCTGGTATTACCAGTAGATGAACGGCAGGGTGGACGGATTTCCATAGTGTCCTGCTATGGAAAGCCGTTCACCCCTGCTGACATCGCTGGGCAGGGGGGGAAATAGCTCAGTGTGTATGCACTGAGCGATTTTCAGCCCAGCGATGTCAGCGATCATCCCTGTGCATACACGATGGGCAAAAACGCACAGTGTGTAGGCACCTTAAATGTGTTCCTTTTGACTATGCGATTTCCCTTGAACTCCCCCAGAGCCCAGATAGCACAGATTTTGACTATCTGTTCTTGAGATTTTGTCTAGGGCCCTCATTCCGAGTTGTTCGCTCGCTACCTGCTTTTAGCAGCATTGCAAACGCTAGGCCGGCGCCCTCTGGGAGTGTATCTTAGCTTAGCAGAATAGCGAACGAAAGATTAGCAGAACTGCTACTAAATAATTCCCTGCAGTTTCTGAGTAACTCCAGACCTACTCCTAGACTGCGATCACCTCAGTCCGTTTAGTTCCTGGTTTGACGTCACAAACATGCCCTGCGTTCGGCCAGCCACTCCCCCGTTTCTCCAGCCACTCCTGCGTTTTTACCTGGCACGCCTGCGTTTTTTTAGCACACTCCCTGAAAATGGCCAGTTTCCGCCCAGAAACACCCACTTCCTGTCAATCATACTGCGATCACTCGAGCGATGAAACAACGTCTCTCGAGCTTGTGTAAATCTCCAAAGTTTTGTGTGAAAGTACTTAGCGCATGCGCATTTTTGCAATTTTTTTACTTAATCGCTGCACTGCGAAAATCGGCAGCGAGCGATCAACTCGGAATGACCCCCTATGTACGATCTTGAGTAAGTCCAATTTTGACTATAATTTGTACTAGATAGTACACTAGATAGTCGAGATTGACTTGCCTGCACAGTCTATTTAGCCTTACGATACCGACCCCACGGGAGTGCGCATTGGGATCGAATCTGTATCGCAAGCTGCCTAACACCTTGAGATATGCACTAATTTTTCAGCAGATTTTGACTCTATAGTCAAAATCTTTCAGATTTATCTCACCGTGTCTACACACCTTAAGCCCCACTCCCAATTCATGCATATCACACACCAATCCGCCCAGCCACGGCCACTTTCTGGTGAAGCTCACCCACATTTTGCAAAGACTCATCTCATTCATGGACAACAAATAGTGAAAGTGTGGAGTAATAGATTAAATGGATTAAGAACGCTTGAGTCTACACAGTTTTTCAGTGTTATATTTTATTTTTACTGTACAGCTATCATTGAACTCACCAATTCTGTTGGGTCCGTAACCTTCACTCTTTCAGTCTTCACATTTGTACAAGTTTCCAAAAAACTCTTTCTCTAAGCACTATAGGAACTTTTTGGGTGTATAACTAGTGTTGACCTAGTTTCATATTCCTGGCAAATAGTATATATATTTAAAAAAAAACAACAACACCCCCCCCCCCCCCAGCATAATGCTCCTGAATGTCCTCCAATTTCTGCATTGATTTAGCCACTTAAATATTGATTATTATTTTTATTGATTATTTGTTTGTATGAGCTGTAAGACCAGCGCCTATTGAGGCCTTAATTTCCATGGCACAGAACATTAATTTATTTGTCTATTTTTTTTTATGTTCATTTCAATATACAGCTACGAATTGTTTCAATATCCATGTAGTCTTGGTAGTTTTGTTTTATTACGAGTAAAAACTAAAATTAGGGCATGTTTATGTGTATGGATTTTGCTTGTATGCCTAGGTCAAACACTGTATTACTTTTTTTTTTTTTTTACCAGATATTAATATATTATATTCTACAAATGTGTTATTTATTTTATTTTCAACTGCCCCATATATGCAAATTCCACATTTGGCTTTACATTACTCCTATGTGTCAGTTCATATAAATTATCCCTACCAACCAATAACTGCCATTGCATGCCTCCACACGTAGTTCCAGAGTAGATGGCAGTAGTTCCTCAATCATTCAGGAAAAAAAAAAATCATCTTAAACCTATCACTTTATAGAATTTACTAGATAAATGATTGCTATAAGCTGATTGGTTGCTATGGGCAATGTTTGAATTTGAATATTTAAAACATCTCCCTATAAACCAGTGAGCAGAAATTTACATTACATTGGTTGAATGTAATTGATAAATTGAACATTATGCACAAAAAGGTGTGGAAATTTTCATACAAGTAAAATAAACTCCCCTTATCACGTCAGATGAATCTCTTCATTATTGTCTGTTGGCTCCAAATGTACTACATGTGCATTGCTTTGCTCTTGTCTATAGCTCCAACATTTGCACATCCTAGAAAAAATATCTTTATGGCATATATTCATAGAAATCTAAAGAAAGAAAAATGATTGTCTTGTATTGGCACATTTTTAAAACATAACTTTTAATGTATTTTAATAATAAAAGTCTTTTGACAAACACAAATAGTTTGTGTAAAAAATGTGCAAAAGTGGGTCCCTCCTTCCCGGCCAGCGCCATCTTCCTAGTGATATTTGCTCTTTAATGACGCTGGCCACTAGAGAGCAAAGACTCTGGCACAGTACCACAGTTTTTGCTTTCAATGTGTGGAGCCATCTTCCCGAAGATATCACCGGGAAAATGGTGTTATCCACAGGTATACTGCAGGGGGAGGGGGCGCGGCAGCGGACCCTCTAGCAGACTTGGTAATTAGTACCCGCCCCCCACCCTCTCAGTGCCAATGGGTACCACATTTTGTATAAAGGTAATACAGGGTTCAACCTTAAATTAATTAATATTATATACCTGTTTAGAGGTTGTTGTTGTTTTTTCTGTTAATATACGTGGGATATTTATGACATATACTATATATCTGTGTGCTGCACTACTTTCATTAAATGTTTTTGGCTACAAATTCTTCATTGTGTGCTGTCTTCAAAATGCACCATCATCACACGCACACACCTCAATACACAACGAGTGGGCAGAGGGTATGCAGTCAGCATTTTTGCTGAAAACTGCTTTACGACATCACCATGTCACCATGTCTGCTGTGTCAGCCATGTCAACATTCTTATGTCAACATTATATACTGAACCGAGGCAGAGACATGGCAATGCATTATATAGATTTGCCCCTCCCACAAAGTCATGGTCACCTCTTCTTTTTGTTCCTGACCTTAGCACGCACCAGAGAGGAGGCATGAAAAGGAGGGAGATGTCTTTTTATTACATTGGCAGAAATGGACCTATAAATGAGCTTTCCTGTGTTCAGTGCACCGTGATGCCTGGTTTTCACCACCATGAAAAATGGTCTGCCATGCCAGTCTGTGCCCCGGGAAATAATCCTTCTCCACTCCTTACATCCCATTTCCATAACCTTGTCCTGCAAAACACACCTACAGTGGAGGAAGACACTTACAGACTGACGCAGTATTCATTAGCCGATCAATTCCCTGAGAATGACTGGCTACACTGAGACACTCAGAGACATTGCTGAGGCAACATGCCTTTGTCACTCTAGTTCCCACTAATTAACAGGCTAAATATTGGTTTTCGCCCACAAAGCACAAGCAACAGGTGGACTTTAAATCTGTAAACATACCTAGCAGTGCCATGTTAATATTATTACATATGATGCATTACTGTATGGGGGCACATTTATATACTACATAAAATTATTTTTAAGGCACCCACGAACTTGCTATAGTGTCCCATACATTGACGCCTTATTTAATACTGATATCCTAAAATGTGGAAAGAATTATTATTGTTAAAGATTCTTCTTAATATTATTATTAGTTATTTATATAGCGCCAGCATGGTTGTTTGCGCTTCACATTTGGAAATACGACGGTAATTATAAAACGAGGCTATGTGTAATACCAAACAGAGAGGTAAGAGGGTCCTGCTTGTAAACTCGGGGTATATTTACTGAAGCGCAGGCTTTCAGAAGTGGAGATGTAGCACCCAATTAGATTGTACTTATCATTTATCTAGCACCTTCTAGAAGATAATAGCTAGAATCTGATTGGGTGTTATGAGAGACATCTCCACTCTGAAAACCCGCACTTTAGTAAATATACCCCTTATAATCAGTGAGGTGCGGGGAGGTCAATAGCAGTTAAGGTACTGGGCACTGGCTAGTTTCAGAGACAGTTTTACACACAGACACACACACACACACACACACACACACACACACACACACACACACACACACACACACATACTGTATGATTTGGTGGTGAGTCTTGACTATAAGAAGGATTAAAATAATACAAAGATGATATGAATAATACAAAGATGATATAAATTCTAAAGGATCCGGTTTGTAATAACGGCAGACAGGATGCCAGCTGTCAGTATACTGACAGGCATCCCGTCTGCCAGAATACCGGTAGTGAGTACCCTCGCGGGCTCGCTGCACTCACCACACATCGGGCCCAGGGGGTCATTCCGGGTTGTTCGCTCGCTAGCAGTTTTTAGCAGCCGTGCAAATGCTATGCCGCCTCCCACTGGGAGTGTATTTTAGCTTAGCAGAAGTGCGAACGAAAGGATCGCAGAGCGGCTACAAAGTGTTTTTGTGCAGGTTCAGAGTAGCTCAAAACCTACTCAGCGCTTGCGATCACTTCAGACTATTCAGTTCCTGTTTTGACGTCACAAACACACCCTGCGTTCGCCCAGCCACGCCTGCGTTCCTGACACGCCTGCATTTTTTCGAACACTCCCTGAAAACGGTCAGTTGACACCCAGAAACGCCCACTTCATGTCAATCACTCTGTGGCCAGCAGTGCGACTGAAAAGCTTCGCTAGACCCTGTGTAAAACTACATCGGGCATTGTAATAGTACGTCGCGCGTGCGCATTGCGCCGCATACGCATGCACAGAAGTGCCATTTTTTTGCCTCATCGCTGCACAGCGAACGAATTCAGCTAGCGATCAACTCGGAATGACCTTCCCTGTGGCAAGTTTCACTCGCTACAGGTTCTATTCCCACTGGACCCACAAACTGAGGGTGAATTACGGGTGGGTGTCGGTAAGACACCCGTCGGTAACATGCCAGCTGTCAGGATTCCAGTGTCAATCTCCTGAACACTGGGATCCCGACAGTCGACATTTTGACTGCATCCCATTCTACTTATCACCCTTAAATTATTCTAATCATTTTTATAGTCAAAACCCTGGAGTATACTGGAGTGTGACAGGTAAGTCTGCCTCCCTTACCGCAAGTCACTGCTTATAATCTACCATTGATGACTGGGTTGGGAAACTCTGGTGTTCAGTTGTAGAAAAACAAACTCTATAAGTAATGTAATCAACACAATGATAACTACTACAGGGGTTAAATGTTGTGATTTATGTACAATTGGGTTAATTTACCAACAAAGGCACAAACTTAGGAAGTAGCAAATTATCACTCAGGGAGGTGAACAATACTGGCGTTATTAGTGTAAACTGGGGAAATGAGAATACAGCTAAATATAAAGCAAAGTAATTCACTTGGTGTACATGAACTTAATGGGCAGTATTCAAATGATATATCACGCCCAATCTCCTTTCTAAAATGATCCCTGTTATTGCGTATATTGCGCCCATAGTAATCAGATTTAGCTGTGTAAAGGGTTGGGTGCCTAGCTACCCCGAGGGTAGTGAGATGAAATTATGATACCACGCCCCTGGGGGCAGAAACAGAACAGGTGTGGAAGTGGGTGAAAAGAATTGAATACCGCCCAAAGTGTCATATTTTGTGTATTAGGACTCTGAATAATGAGGAAACATTATTAATTGTGAGTTAAAAATGAATTAATGAAAACAGGGACTGTCCTAGAAAAACTGGAATACATTGCTGCCTCTGGGGCTGATTCTCAATTGGGAGTGGAGCAAAGAGAGCAAGTATTTGTGCACCTTTGCATTACCATTCTGTACTGGGCTGATGTAAAATATGCACAGAGATTTAGGGGTCTATTTACTAAGCCTTGGATGGAGATAGTTGCTAGAGATAAAGTACCAGCCAATCAGCTCCTAGCTGCCATGTCACAGGCTGTGTTTGAAAATGACAGTTAGGAGCTGATTGGCCAGTACGTTATCTCCATCCACTTTACATCTGTCCAAGGCTTGGTAAATAGAGCCCTATGATTTGAAAGTGGCATGCAAACTCAAATCTAAATTGCAGTGTAAAAATAAAAATGTCCAGAATCTGCCGGCTACATGTAACCGCAGCAAGGATTTACCTCGCATGCAAAATATTAAACTTATTTGGATCCCTTGTATTGCAACAAGGCTTGTCCAGGTGCAAAGTGTTTTTCTTTGCCCCAACTCAGAAACTGCCCCTTAGGAGGGTATTTATCAGAGGTTGGAGAGAGAGAAAATTGTGAGAGATAAAGCACCAACCAATCAGCTCCTAGTTGTCATTTTTTAAACACAGCCTGTAACATGTAAGACAGAAGCTGATTGGCTAGTACTTTATCTCTCACAATTTTATGTCTCCCCGAGCTTTATTAAATACCCCCTTAAGTGTTCATGCTTGCATCACTATCCAAACCCCTCCTCCATTTATTTACTAAAACAATATAATTAATTGGTGAATCTCAAATATGAACACAAAAAAAGAACATGATAAATAAAATGAAAAAAAAAAACAAAAAAAAAACCAACCCCTGTCTCTACGCTATTTTCCAAACACCGCTGGCCATATCGTTTGTCTAGATGGTAAATAGGGCCCTGTCTGATTTATACATTAGTACAGTATGGATGATGCACAGTTTCATACATATGTGAACAATATTCTATAGATTAGGAATAGTCCATTAAAAACAAATACATGTAAAATACAAAGACTACATAGATGTATTGCAATGGTTTTACATAAATGATATGCTGCATGTTTTTATAGTAGCTGCTGCAGTCACTGAGAATTAATTTGCCCTGATTACAATGCAACTAATTGTAGAGCAACCTGTCTATATCATGTATGTCCAGTGATCTAGCAAACTAGGGGCTGGGATGTGTGGGTGATATTTACTTGTGTGATGTTAATGGATTAAGCGGATATATAGTTTGTTTTGTAACTAATTGTTTCCACTGTGCTGGAGTACACAAGTGATTTATTGTCTTAGGTAGTGTGATGATATCCTTCAATCATCACTGTTGCCATTTAACCACCTTCTATCATTAATCTTGTCTCTAGAGTTTAATAGGGGTAGGAGATTATTTACCTCTCACAGGTGATTCTGTGCTTAAAATGTTTGTCTGAAATAGCAAACACAGCAGGAAGATTTTTTTTGCTGTTTTTTGTTGTTGTTGTTGTTGTTGTTGCTATTATTGTTTTGTTTGTTTTTTAGGAGGGAGTAAATAGCCTTATGTAATTAATCATATAAGATCATATGTAATGGAAAACAATCACACATACCCTTAAGTTATTATTTAATTACATGAGAAATAATTTGCAGGACTGAAAATTGCCCAGGTAGACCAAGCCTGAGATTATCCTCCATAATGTAACTAGGAATTGATAGGGGAAAAAAATAAAAAAATAAAAAATAAAATATATATATATATATATATAAAATTAACACACATGTATTTTTATGTGTGTATATTATATTATTTATTTTTATATATATATATATATATATATATATATATACACACACACACACACCTATGTACACTCATATTTCTTTGGTTATTAATAGCACTTGTAGATAAGTGTATTTCATTGTAGTGTAACATTGAGTCAGGGTAGATTAAATTAGGCAAGTAATGTGTTAACTTTTTTTTATATATTAGTTTCTATTGTTATTGAAGACACATCATTTTTAATGTTGATGAAAGATGTGTTTCTTATACAATTGCAATTTTGACCCTCTGCCCAGGACCAGTCTCAGCTCAAAATGAGAATGGGCAGGTTTGCCCTGCAGTCTACCAGTCATTTGTCTAATGAATGACTCCTATGGCTAGTCACACTCTCCCCATCTCCCACGGACTGTAAATGGTCCTGGACTGTGCCTGCTACACTTCCACGTCTGCCTGCTGCCATACAGAGTGTGGGAGTTTATATCTGTATTAATGAACCAACTGTGACTCGTATTAAACAAATAAAATGGCCATGATTCTATTGCACCTTGTGCCTCCCATATACAGAGATACAGGTCAGTAACACAATTCACTTACCACAAGGGGCCTCTCACTGAGCTGCCTGGAGCCACAGCTATGCCCACTGGCCAGCCACAGCTTCTAAGACAGGGCTGGCCAAACCAGTCCTCGAGATCCACCAACAGTTCACATTTTCCAGATCACCTAGCTGGAGCACAGGTGTAGTCATTACTAATTAAGATGTGCTGCATTCATTCCTAACTGACAATTCTACAGATCCCCAGGAGCCATGGAAAACATGCACTGTTGGTAGATCTCGAGGACCGGTTTGGCCAGCCCTGTTCTAAGAGATGCTCAGTTTGATTAAAGAGGCAATTCATGGTTGCTTATTAATCAGACAGAATGGTTCTTGTCTGCTAATTTCAGAGTTATTGGCGAACCTAGTGCCAGCAGCACGAACAGAGCTATTTCTACCACTCCCAGTATTTATTATCTGCAATAAAATGCTCCGCGAAAACGTGATAGGAATGGATTGTACTGCATCAAGAGGGGGCAAGGGGAATGCCAGCCTGCCTACAACAGCCCATGGGCTGATTATGTCTGAGGAGGTCACTAAAGGGTTAATGTGACCCTGCCACCTAATGGGGATGATTAGATGGGGGTGGTGGGGATGAAGGAAGGGGGGGGGGGGGGATTCTAATACTTGGAGCAGGTTTTCCTGTTTTCACTCTTAATTTGGTTCATTACTTTGGAAGGTGAACATGGGATCATCTCTTCAGCGCTGAGGAAGTGATAGCTCTTGTGGAAATTACTTAAACGCATCTTAATTAAAGGACTGATGTTGTCCTTGTTATTAGACCCTTGTTATTACATAATCACAGTTAACATGGAAGGGGACCCGCTGTATTGTCAGGAATGTGTACTCCCTAATAACAGACTTGCAATCAGATGCATTCATTACAAACTCAATTTAACACCTATCAGTCTGTAAATGGACACAGAGATCAATATTAATTGTCGTGGTGGATCTAAATGTATTTGTTATTTGCACCCCCAAAATAGTAACCAGCACAATATAACTGCAAAGGGGGTAAAATATCTAATAAAAAAACCAAATCATCTCTCTATCTTAGACAAATTATTGCAAATACTTATTTATCATATAACATTTCTGAAGATAATTACAATTTCCTAACTGTTGTTTAAACCAAAGAAATAAAAATATATTACTAAATAAAACGTTTGATATGTATTTTTTCCGTACATTTGCAAAAACATAAATACAAAAAATGCCCATCTGTGCTCTTTAAATTGCTTATAATAATATACCTAGTTAATAGTAGGATTAGTTACGGATTTTTTTTATTATTATTGTGATATAATCCATTCATTATTCCTCTGTACATTAGATTATTTAATTTACACACATGTATAAAGCCTGTCTTCTGACATCTTTCTTACATTTTTAAAATATATGTTAAACCATCATATTAAAAAAAGAGTTAAACATTTCTTTTAATGTAAAGTTTTTTTGTTTGTTCTGTTTTGCACTTTACAAACCTGAAGCAGATTTGAAGAACCATAAGAATGATAACTATGAATTATCACATACTTAGAGGATGTTGTCTCTAAGGGTTGAGGTGCCAAAATCATGTTTTGTTTGAGGGATCCCAGCGATTAAATACTCTGTCACAGTGTTACCAATCTGCAGAGAATTGCAGTCTGTTATGCTGGTATACTCAGCTCTGTGCGGTCCTGGAGATCTCTTTTATAGAGCAAGTTGAGGAAATGTTGTCGTGTAATTTCCTCACGTGTTTCTTCAAGTCAAAGTTCCTACAAAAGCCTTTTCCACAGGTCCCACACGTGAAAGGCTTCTTGTCGTTGTGGGTGTGCATGTGGAAGGTGAGGTTGTAGATCTGGTGGAAAGCCTTGTTGCAGATGGTGCATTTATACTGCTTCTCCCCACTGTGGGTTAGTTTATGGTTTTTATAATTCCCTAAAATTAAATCAATCAATCAATCAATAACTCAATAAATCAATCAAATTAGTAAATTAATATTATTATTATTATTATTATTATTATTATTATTATTATTAATAATAATAATAATAATAATAATAAATGTTTCATATGTACCAGTGCACATCAAATAAATACAGTTCATTAGGATTTCATCCACAGGTCTGTCAAAAACTTGTCAAACTTATTCTCCGTCAAGATAATTAAACAGGCAACTGTCGCATTAAAAAATTATAAAAAGGTCAAGTTTCTGACCCGGATAAATTGGAAAGAAAAAAAAACATTGTTAAAAAAAAAAGTGACATCCTATTTAAATTAATGTAGTCTTCCCTGGCAGTAAAATATGTCGCATTTATTTGAGCAGACTAGCACTGGTTACATGGAGATCCGGGTCTCTGAAACTTTTAAATTTGTTTCAGAATTCACTATAGAATTTGTTTTCCGTAGTAAATATTTTAAGGCGCTTCACATTTTTGTTATTTAGTAATAACAGCGAACATTGTAAAAACGTTAAATGCATCCAATTAAAAACAGAAACCAAAACAAAATCGCAAGATTGTCAGGATTTGCAGAAATATTTCTCGAACTCACACCGATATTCAATTGTCATGGCACGAAAAATGCTTTTTAACAAAAAATTAATTATGTATATATATATATATATATATATATATATATATATATATATATATATATATGTACACCTATATATGCATACATACGCACACACGTTATATTACCTTTTTGGTGAAATCCCTTGCCACAAAATTCGCATACGAACGGTTTATATCCAGCATGGATTCTTATATGGGTGTTTAAGGTGGAGCTTCTGTTGAAAGCCTTTCCGCACTGATTGCATTTGTGCGGTTTCTCCTAAGAATTGCAATAAAAAAATTGATGTCATGAAATATTATACATTCTTTATTAGTAGCACTTTTTCGTAAACCACAATAGGAATCCATGGACATAGGTGGTTACCTGCGTGTGGATTATTTTGTGCCTGCACAGGGTACTCGCTTGCCTAAAACCCTTGCCACATACTTTGCAGACGAACGGCCTGGCACCCGTGTGAACTGGCATATGCCTAGTCAGGTTATAATGTGCATTGAAAACCTGCGAAGAAAATAATAAAATAAATTTAAATGAGCGGAAATTTTTTTAAATGAGCGAAAAAATTTGCGATGGTAAACAACTGCGTTGCCTCTTGCGATGACTTATTATACGTTTCTATCATTATAATTTCTGTACCTCTCCTTAACTATGGGTAGATAGCTGACAGTCTATACAATTTACAGGACTATAAGAAGCATCAGGTCGAGGCTGATAGGGCATGCTAGGTGTTGTAGTTCCTCTGCATGCTGTCTAAACTATAGTCAGTGATTGCTGGAAAGTGATACAGGTGTTGCTACCTATAGGCGACTATACATGGGCTGCCCTTACCTTGCCGCAGACCTCACAGGTGAAGATTTTAGGTTTGCCATCCATTGGGTTGGCACCAAGCTTGCTGTGGCCCTTAGGAATTCTCTCCACGGCCAAGGCTGTGTTCTCCTTCATGACCTGGTCCAGTTGGCCAGGCAGCCGCTCCTTGTGTGGATACTGAGGGATGGGGAACTTGTCTGGGGACAGGCCGGAAAGTTTGGCATTCTCCAGCAAATAGAGTTTGTGGTGGGCACTCAGTGTAGCCGGGGACTGCGCGTTTAGGACGCTGGATGGGATGAGCTGTCCATTCAGGATGTCTGAGGGGCTGTAGGCTGAGTCCAGGTAGTTGAAGTAATAGAGGGGTCCATTAGTCCCTGGCATCCCTACTGTTTGGTTGATGACCTGAGGTTTTATCACCCTGCCGCTTGGCACCACCGAGTGCCCCATGTTTAAGTCACTTTTGCAGCACATGCCACAGCTGCACTTGCACAGACCGCCGGAGGTGCACATGGGACCCCGCAGGCTGCTCTTCCATAGCTCCGAATAACTCAGGAGGGTCTTGGAGTGGACTTCATAGCCCAAAGACTGCACTGGGATCATGCATGGAATTGGGGAGCAGAGGTTTAGGATCTTCTTGGCATCACTCTCCAGTCCCTGGCTGTGGTCGAAAAATGTAGGCTTGGGGTCTGAAGACTTTGCCATAATTCTTTCAATGGAGAAAGCCAGTGATTTGGGGGTGCTGGATGCCCCAGTTCTCCCCTCCAGTCGCTGGCAGGTGGGGATGGCTGAGGGGCAGGGAGCCGAGCTTGCCATCCTTGGGAGAAGTTACTGAGAGCAGCAGCAGCCAAGTGGAAGTGATCCGGTTCCTCTCTGCATTCCAAGGAAGCCAGGAGAGAGAAATCAATGTAATATGCAACTTGCTCATGTCATGTCACCTATTTACATTCAAATGGACAAACCCCAGAACAATGACACCCAGGGGTAGCAGATTAATGCTCATTACGCAGCACACACCACACAAAAGTAACAGGCAAGGTAGGACTTTGTTAGTAAGAGCCAGCCAGGCTGATTATCCCCCTATTCAGTGTTATTGCTGGGAACTTACCTCATCCAGCAGTGCGCAGAGGAGACCCTGTCACATTGTGCATGAGAGTGTCCTCAGCAGCAGCAGCACTGAGATCAGTGTCTCTTACACTTAGCTGACATCACATGAAGTCACTCCGAGCAGAATGACATGTAGGATCCAGCAGGCAGCACCACCAGCTCTGCGTACTACAGTACCCCCAGCCCTGACTATAACACAACACAGTACATACACACACACACACACACACACACACACACACACACACACACACACACACACACACACACACACACACACACACACACACACACACAAAGTTTAATGAGGACCAGCAGCAGCAGCAGCACTGGAGCCCCCCACTCATAGCAAGGGATTAATGGCTGTTTCATCCTCCATTGTAAGGCTGCCTTGCTTACATATTCCTCGTGCATCGGTAAATGCTGTGGCTAATTTGCAAACACGCAGAGGGAGTGCAGCAGCGGATTACATTTATTTTTCTGCTAATTAAATCACTATTGACAGATTACCTTGTAAACAGCACTTTGTGGCACACATATTTGTTCACTTATTTTACTCATAGAAAATAACTTGTTTTTATGCATGGAATATATATATATATTTGCAGCAAGGAACGAAATTAAATTTGCAGATATAACACACACACACACACACACACACACACACACACACACACACACACACACACACACACAATTGCATACAAATTTTGTACATGGTGATGAAAATACTATCTATCTATCTATCTATCTATCTATCTATCTATCTATCTATCTATCTATCTATCTATCTATCTATGTGTATGTATATATATATATACATTTACATCATGATGATTATGCTGCTGGGTTACTATCAATGGCTTACTAAACTAGGAGTGCCTCACAATCTACTATTTGATATATATATATATATATATATACACACACGCACACATATATATACTTACACACATATATATATATATATATATATATATTATACACACACACACACACACACATATATATATATATACACACACACACACACACACACACACACACACACACACACACATATACATATATATATATATATATATATATATATATACTTACATATATATGTGCATATATATATATATATATAATATATATATATATACATACACGTACAGACACATATACACATATATACTTACAGATATATATACACACACACACACACACACACACACACACACACACACACACACACACACACACACACACACACACACACACACACGATATCTGGAGGACTGGAGGAACATTGCAGTTATAGTTTCCTGACAATGCTTGCTCTGTGCTCTCTGTTCCGCATGTGTAAGAATAGGACATGCATTTAATTATAACTATGGCATTTATCTCCCTTTTCTGCGGTGGGATAAAGCCCTCAGTTTGCATACTGTATGTGATTATTATTTGAATGCAGCAGGGTCCGCCGGGTGTTTAGGCAGTCAGGTTTCTGTCCCCATCAATGCTCTATCACGGTGACTTGCTGGAGCTCAGCACCAGCCTAGAATTACACTCCAGTATAATGGAATATAGTGCAGGTTGTGCATGAAGAGGCGCAGGAGAATGGCACTGTGGCCTCAGATGTCTGGTGTTTGTATAATTGAGAAATGCCCCATTTCCACCTGTGTAACAAGCAGAGCCCTCTCTGGATCTGATTAAACGTTTTCTCCTTCTCCATCTATTCAGGGGAAGCAATGTGTTTTTTCTTTCTTTTTTTTCTTTCTTTCTTTTTTTTCCCCCCGAGTTCTTTCACTGGCAGCCACTAAGGCGCTGCATGGGACAAGGTTTTGTGTTGTTCTAAAATAGAGGGGGATTATCAAAGGGGTGTGTGTGCGGGGAGGGGAGGAGGGGTGGGCCCAGCCTGGCCAGAGGTACAGCAGGCAATGAAAAGGCCCCCTTTTAAAAACAGGACTAAGAAAGTTTGTAGGAATTCAGTGAGGGTTTTGTCCCCAGCTACAATGGCGCAGCCCCCCTTCCCTGCCATAGGGGTGCAGTGTTTGCAGACCATCTCACCTATACACCACAACAGTCTGCCACAGTGTGGCATCTCCTGCCACTAGCCAGTCCTCAGCCCATGCCACCGACAAGAGTTTCTCTTTTATACCATTATCAGTTGTATTCATCTTTATTCCACGCACAATAATATATAATTACATATTATAACAACCCAGCCATGTAATAGAGGCTTCTCTAATACAGTGAGTACAATACACGATCACCATCTCAAACACAAACAAACAAATAAAAAGTAAACTATTTAAGATCAACATAACAAACGCTTGGTTTTATTGATTAATGTAGCGGTTATCCAATCGAACATTTTTTTTATATAGTTCTGCTCCATTGCCTTAACAATACAATATTAACACGATTTTTATTTTTTTATGCATTTCCTTAGCAATAATAATATAAAATTACAGAGATTTTATATATATATATATATATATATATATATATATATAAAATAAACTGCGGTTTACACACATACCGATTAGTTTTACTTTATACACATTGCTAGTATTGTTTTAAGTCCCATGCTACTAGAGTTCACATAATAAAGTAAAAAATAACAACGATGACGCAGATGCTATAAATATAATCACGGGATTGTTTATTATAAAATGATATTATCAGTGTTTACTTCACACGGCCCTGGTAATTACACTGGGAAGAGTTTTAAAGCTGTCCCTACACGTGCGTGTGAGTGAGTGAGTGAGTGAGTGAGTGAGTGAGTGTGTGTGTGTGTGTGTGTGTGTGTGTGTGTGTGTGTGTGTGTGTGTGTGTGTGTGTGTATATATATATATATATATACATACATATATGAAATCCCTACTAGATAAGCATCTACATTTACTCAAGCGCTTAAATAAAATTATGCAACATCAAATTATTCAGATGACTCGATGTAACTCTTACATTAAGTGTGACGTGTATAATTCACATTGTAAATTATTCAGCAAGGACATATGAAGCGTGTCGTTTTCAGTCCTTGATATAATTTGTATAAATTTGCAGATTGTATCATTTACATTTCATTGCATATATATTTCTATATAATATAAATATTTAGATATTTCCTTCCTTCCTTCCTTCCTTCCTTCCTTCCTTCCTTCCTTCCTTCCTTCCTTCCTTCCTTCCTTCCTTCCTTCCTTCCTTCCTTCCTTCCATCCATCCATAGATCGATCTATCTAATTATTTATTCAAGGGTCTAGAATTACCCTTACCTATATGAATACTAATTGTATATATTCTAATTATTACCGGTGAATGCATGGTGATACGTGGGCCTATCATATTTACAGGAAATTAATTACAATTCATTTTCTACGGCACGAGTTGAAAATGTGAAATTTATTATCCTAAATGTGTGTGTGTATGTATATATATATATATATATATATATATATATATATACACACATGTATGTATATATATATATATATATATATATATATATATATACATATACACATATATTTATACATGTATGTATATATTTATACATGTATGTATATATATACATGTATGTATGTATATGTGTGTGTGTGTGTGTGTGTGTGTGTGTGTGTGTGTGTGTGTGTGTGTGTGTGTATATATATATATATATATATATATATATATATATCCAGCAGTGTATGCTTGGCAGCCAAGGGGAGTGTCAGTGCTTTCCCAGCTGGGTATCAAGCTCATTTTACGCCTTTAATGTGACAATATCAGGAGTGCAGGAATCACCATCTCACACAGATATTGTGAACAAGGGTCAGTCCTGTAACTGGCAATAACATTATTGCAGGATAACTGCTCATAACTGGACGCATATAACTGCAAGTAATCCACAACTGAAGATGCCCGAGCTATTCCAGTTAGTTAGACATTCGATCTAACCATCCTGAGATATATATATATATATATATATATATATATTTCCTGTCCAGTATAGAAATCTACAGAAATGTGTTTTTTATGCACCCATTGCTGCTAAGCTGTTCATTTATTTTAGACCGTTTTATTAAAAAAAAAAAATTAATTCGAAGAGAGAACGTTACTATGTTTAGCTCAAAGGTCAAGTTCGACATTTGCATGGAAAAACGAGAGTACTACAGAAATGTAGCCATTTTATCTAGAACAAACTCACAAAGGATTGGGATCTGTTTTGCGTGAATGTAGTGAAATATTTTTTAATGCATATAAATCTTGTACATTTCTGTTGTGAACTTTAAACTGGTTTGACCACCACTACATTGAAACAATGGGGGTCATTCCGAGTTGTTCGCTCGCAAGCTGCTTTTAGCAGCTTTGCACACGCTAAGCCGCCGCCTACTGGGAGTGAATCTTATCTTATCAAAATTGCGAACGAAAGATTAGCAGAATTGCGAATAGACACTTCTTAGCAGTTTCTGAGTAGCTCCACACTTACTCGGCATCTGCGATCAGTTCAGTCAGTGTCGTTCCTGGTTTGACGTCACAAACACACCCAGCGTTCGCCCAGACACTCCTCCGTTTCTCCAGCCACTCCCGCGTTTTTCCCAGAAACGGTAGCGTTTTTTCGCACACACCCATAAAACGGCCAGTTTCCGCCCAGAAACACCCACTTCCTGTCAATCACATTACGATCACCAGAACGAACAAAAAAACCTCGTAATGCCGTGAGTAAAATACCTAACTGCATAGCAAATTTACTTGGCGCAGTCGCACTGCGGACATTGCGCATGCGCATTAGCGACTAATCGCTCCGTTGCGAGAAAAAAATAACGAGCGAACAACTCGGAATGACCCCCAATAGGCATCATCTTTGTGTTTAACTGCTCCCAGAACTGGATCATGGATAGCCTATCATACTATCATACTGGTAGAAAGCTACCACTGGTCACATTGCCGAAGCCTTGCGGTGCCATATAAATAAACAATTTTAATAATAATAATAATAATAACAACAACAATTAGCAATATCACCAGGTTGGATACTTCCCATAATTTGGAGCATCATGCTTAAAATATATTGAAGCACATTTTTAAATGATTCTGTCTTTCCGCGGTCTGTCACTGGCATCCCATGGTTGGTGTAATGGTTAGCATTACTGCATTACTGCCTCACAGCATTGAGGTCATGGGTTTGAATCCCATCATGGCCCTAACTGTGGGGAGTTTGTATATTCTCCCCGTACAATTATCTAGCAGTGCTCCTCTAATACCACTTTTGTGGGCGGGGTGTGGAGGCAGTGCTGATGGGGGCGGGGCAACACCTGCCAATCAGATCATCTCCACGCGCGGCCTCCTCAATAGTGTGAACGGGTCTTGGGTCGCATCGACCCGGGTAACCTGTTCACACCATACCTGACCAGGTAATAACCCGTGTTAAACCCTTCCTTTAACCCGGGAAATTGGACCTTACCTTTTTCACACCTCACCTTGACCCGGCAATATACCAAGTCAATACCGGGTTATTTGTGCAATGTCAAAGGCATATTGGTGACTACAGAGGGTTGTCCTCGATGATCATGAATTTCAGCAAGACATTATTACTGAGGAAATGCAACTTTTTACTTATTGTTTTATTTCCAGTTTTAGAGACCATTCTGGATTACTGGCTTCTGGGTAAAAACCCGACCACTTCTGTAGGTGATACTAATGGATATTTCAGAAACAGTAATATTAGTAGATACTGGAAATAATGCAACCGCATTTGATAGTGATAGGACATCTAAGCAGGGTGGCAGCATTACTTTCAGTAGTAAAAGTTATTATTGACGTTGGGATTGTAGGAGTAAAGATGGTTTGGGAAGTTGTTCCTCTTTAGATTTGTAGGTGGGTCGGGAAGGCGACATCACAACTAAAGGTAACACCCCCATAGGTGTGAGCCTATAATAATCTACCCTGAGGGGGCAAGTTTTGCAGGGCAACAGGATGGAAATTAATTCATTAAAAAAAAACAGGCAGATTTCTTGATTAAGAGTTGTAAATAGTATTGTTACCTTATTGTTAGCTATGTTAATGCTAGAAAAATATATAATTTTCCATTAATGTACACACAAGGGGCTCAATGCGGAGGTGCTTGCAATTCAGTCTGCATACTTTAGTTTAGCAAAATGCACGTCTTAGGCCTGCAGGCGCAGCTTAGAGCAATTATATCTTTTCCGAGATATACGAATCTTAGTCGTATGACTGATTGGTCGTAAGTGGACAACAATGAGACATACAGTAGATACATAGGATACGTTTTCCAATGTGCATTACATTGGCGTTTTGATGGAAGTGCAGAATTTTCAGAGGTGAGGTTACTTCAGTTGCATCTCTAGAACCAAGGATGACGCTGTTGTAATGTATGCTGATGATGTTCATAATGGCTACTTTCACCCACAGGTGGATGGGGACGGAGCAGCTGACTCTGAATACAGGTGGAAACAGGGCCGTCTCACCAGCATAGTGGGCCCTGGGCAAAGCAATGCACTGGGACCCCTACCCACTATTCACTGAAATAAATAAAAAAAGGTATAACTTACCCCTTCTGCAGTCCCACACCTTCTCTTCACATGCTTCCATCCATCCGCCATTCACTGTCTGCAGGCTGAGAGGTAGAAAATGCAGCCTGGCAGTTCTGACTATGTGTAATTCACAATCAGAGCAGCTGAGCAGCATTTCTACCTGCCTCCCTAGACGCTCTGAAGGTACCAGCACTGACCTGCTCTAGGGAATATAGTATCTTGGGGTGCTAGGCAGCTGCCCAGTGAGCTCATACAGCTCTAGGTGGAAATCCTTATTTATGTTCAAACATGTAAAATGCCTATAGAAAGACACCTCTTCCATAGTAGTTGTCCATTTAATGGCCCATAGTATTGCCCTAGTTCATTTTATGGACTGCTTTCTTTTATATATAGATAGATAGACAGATAGATAGATAGATAGATAGATAGATAGATAGATAGATAGATAGATAATTATTATTATTACCAGTTATTTATATAGCGCACACATATTCTGCAGCGCTTTACAGAGAATATTTGGCCATTCACATAAATCCCTGCCCCAGTGGAGCTTATAGATAGATAGATAGATAGATAGATAGATAGATAGATAGATAGATAGTCAGAGAGATAGTCAGAGAGATAGAGAGATAGAATGCATTTGTATTTTTACATATATTAATCTTTCACTAAACAAACATATTAATTTAATGTAAATAGTAGAAGACACACTACACCACAAATAAGTCACGTGTCAACAATGTCCAATAATACTCTTACCCCTCAGGATTTGGACATACACCTCTCCAATTCAGGCGGCTGCTGGATCCCCAAATGTGTCTGATATTCCGACACTCTAATATAAATCTGAATAAAAAGGTAAACAAAAGTGCCATCTGGTGTAGTATGTCAAATAAACCAATATGTGTAAGTAAAAATAAATTATGATATAATGTATATGTACTAAAAATATATTTACAAGTGCTTACCTATGTACCTTTAATTAAGTCTTCCTCCAATCAAGTCATGATTCCATAGGTTTACCCAATGAAAAGGAGGAAGTACATAACGCAATACTGATTAAGCTCTCGTGCAAAAGAAGGGAAGTGAAGGAAGTGGAGTAGACGTAGTCCACCAGCCACGTTAACCTCTGTCAGGGCCGAAACTAGACTTGTCAGCACCCGGGGCAAGGAAGCATTTTGGCGCGCTCCCCCCCCCCCCCCCCCCCCATTACACAAAAAATTATCATGTTATCAAATATTTAGAAAGGGGATACCATTGAACAAAATTGCACCTCATGTGCCCCAAATGTCCTAAGCATCTGTCACATAGCCCCTGTGTGTCCCCACACATTGCACCACATTACTGCACTACATGATTACACTAAGTGCCCTTTATTGCACTACACTACGTACATGCCCCTATATGCTGCACTACATTACTACACTATCTCCCATACACTGCACTACATTACATGCTCCTAACACTACGTACATGCCCCTATATGCTGCACTACATTACTACACTATCCCCTATACACTGCACTACATGCTCCTATACACTACACTACGTACATGCCCCTATATGCTGCACTACATTACTACACTATCCCCTATATGCTGCACTACACTACTACACCATCCCCTATATGCTGCACTACATTACATGCTCCTATACACTGTACTACATACCCTATATGCTGTACTATATATTACTTCATTACACTACACTACATCTACATTACCAACAATAACACTGCAGGCAGTTATCCCTATTTTACACAGTGCGGCAGGCAGATATCCCCATTTTACACAGCGCGGTAGGCATATATCCCCATTTTACACAGTACGCAGGCAGATGCCCCCATATTACACAGTACGCAGGCAGATGCCCCCATATTACACAGTACGCAGGCAGATGCACAGAAATTACACAGTACGCAGGCAGATGCCCCCATATTACACAGTACGCAGGCAGATGCCCCCATATTACACAGTACGCAGGCAGATGCCCCCATATTACACAGTACGCAGGCAGATGCCCCCATATTACACAGTACGCAGGCAGATGCCCCCATATTACACAGTACGCAGGCAGATGCCCCCATATTACACAGTACGCAGGCAGATGCCCAGATATTACACAGTACGCAGGCAGATGCCCCCATATTACACAGTACGCAGGCAGATGCCCCCATATTACACAGTATGCAGGCTGATGCCCCCATATTACACAGTACGCAGGCAGATGCCCCCATATTACACAGTACGCAGGCAGATGCCCAGATATTACACAGTACGCAGGCAGATGCCCCCATATTACACAGTACGCAGGCAGGTGCCCCCATATTACACAGTACGCAGGCAGGTGCCCCCATATTACACAGAACGCAGGCAGGTGCCCCCATATTACACAGTACGCAGGCAGGTGCCCCCATAATACACAGTACGCAGGCAGATGCCCCCATATTACACAGTACGCAGGCAGGTGCCCCCATAATACACAGTACGCAGGCAGGTGCCCCCATTTTACAAAGTGCGGCAGGCAGGTATCCCCATAGGCAGGTGTCCCCATTTTACACAGTGCGGCAGCGGCAGGCAGGTTTCAAGTTGGGGGGAAGGAGGGGGGGAGAGAGAGAGAGAATACTTACGTCTTCCCGCTCTTCGGTCCCACCGCCTCACGTCCCTCGCGCCGGTCGCCTCCTCCTTCATGCTTATCGCCTCTCCCCGAGCGCTCCTGCTCAGGGGGGGGGCTTTGCGGAATGACGCAAACGCGTCATTCTGCGAAACTCCGCCTCCCGAGCAGGAGCGCTCGGAAGAGGCGATAAGGAGTAGAAACGGCACTGCCGCCGGGTCTCTCTCAGCGCCCCTCTAAATCCTGCGCCTGGGTCACATGCCCCCCTATCCCCCCCCCCCCCTAGTTTCGGCCCTGCCTCTGTGTTATAGCACAAAAAGTCAGTGGAAAAGCACAACACTTTTCTTATATATCCACTCTATACCAGTGGATCTGCGTACCAGAAATGTTATATACATTGCAGGTAAACATTGCCTTAGAAGGAGTTCTTGTTTGTGTTTTTTCTTTTTCTCAAAAACAGTAGCGTGATACATTTCAAACACACAATTGTATTAAACAACCCCCCACACACAAATTCTTATGCTTGTACATCAAAAAGAAAAAGGTACAGCTTATCTTAATCTTTATTATAAGAATGGGCCATCAGAAAGTGAGGATTCCTGCCTTCCAATGCGTTTCATCCCTACAAACGTAAATGGGACTTCCTCAGGGCAAAATGTGGATTTTCACCTCAAAATGTAACAGTTAAGCATGTATGAAGACAGTTGTAGAAGAGGAGTCATCATATCAAATACAAGGTTATTTAAATCATCTACTGGATGCCATCACAGTGCAGCTGCTGGACCCAGTCAGCTTCACTGTCATTTCTGTTGCCATCTGTGTTCTTGCATTGAGAAGCTCCACAGTCTCCTTGATGACAGCAGCTACCACCGAACATCCAACCATCTTGTATGTGCTTCCAGCAGTGAGAATGAAAGTAAATAAAAACACCAGACTCACAGTTCACTCAAGCTGGTGAACCACTATGGTAGTACATGTTCAATACAAAAGCCTATGATAGAATCAGAAGAGGATGATGGTACAGTTGGGATCAGTGGTGAAGTACAGTTATAGGTGTCAACTGTACACCGGGGAGAAAAAAATGGATTGTGTATTTCTGGTGCACTGTGGGACTAGATTGACGTAGCCTGGTAACCTGCATACTGTAAGTTCATTGGATTTCTTTATTTTCTCATTTTAATACATTGGGTCAGATGTATCAAGGCAATTTTCAGGCATTTTGTGAAAGTGGCACCTTTGATATATGTTTCATGCTAATTTGTTTTTCAAGATATGTATTAAACTGTTAACGCATTAGATATCTGCCGCAAAAATGTTCACACTGCAAAATTTCGCCAAACACCCTAGTTTTTCCCCCAAAAAAGTGATACTTGTCTTTTTTGAATGTATCAATCAGAGAAAAGGATTTTTGAATTTCATTGCTTTCGTTCTCACCATCTTTTGATTGTGCGAAAAGTAGGATTTCATGAAAATGCTTGGGGGAAAGGCATATTTTCTCATCGCTCCCCTGTATCTCTGTGTTGCCCCTCTATCTCAGCACAGCGAGCATATATTTTCGCAATTAGCGGAAAATCGCTGCGATGCGAAGAAAATTACCGAGCGAACAACTCAGAATGAGGGCCAGAGTACAGAGCGCCTTTAACCACTGGATCCCTAGGGTGCAGGTAACAGTACATCAGTAGAAAAATTGATGGGCCCCTAGTCCCTGCAGGGCCCCTAGGCTTCAGCCTAGTCAGCCTTATGGATAATACGGCCCTGCTGATACAGCCATCACTAATAATTTAGCCAACACTGTCCACACTAGTTACTTCACTACCCTCTACAGGGGTAGGCAACTTGTGCACCTCCAGCTGCTGTGGAACTACACATCCATGGCACAGTTTTGCTGTTTGGAATGCTAAAACTGTGGCAGGATATGCTGGTATATGTAGTTCCACAACAGCTGGCGTGCCATAGGTTGTCTACCCATGAGCCATTAGTTACTTCACTAACAATTGTAATATGATCGTTTGGGTTCTATCATTTATTATTTGTAATATACAGGTGCATCAATAAAAAGAATTAAGAATATTTTTCCAAAACAAACATATGAAATATAAGTTTGACCCATAAGTCAGTCCATTTTCGCAGTTGTTTATTATTGTTCCCCAGTTGGTGCTGTAAAAGAATTCTGTCCCATGTCCACAATTTATAATAGCTTTTAAATAGTTTTTAAAATACACTGTTTATATTATTGTAACCACCTTTGCTATATGTAGATGTGTGTCCTTGTCTTATGCCATAGCCAGATTAAGGCGGACACGCAGGGCATACTGTACCCTGGGCTCCCATTTGTCAGGAAGCCCCCCGGCCAGAGCACACTCACATCACTAACTTTCCCTCTTATGCAGCAGCAGAACCAGTAAGCCGGAATCCGAGCAGTACAGTATGCAGTGGAGGCAGAGACACAGGAGTATCAGGTTTCATGAGGTACCAACAGAGCTTTCTGACCAGTAGAGAGGGTGGAGAGTACTGTAAGTGACCCAGGGATCCCAGCTTCTCCTCCTCCCACCTGGGTGTCTGGGTCCTGTGTAACCTGTTATCTAATGAGAGTCTGAAGAGAGACACACATACATACATACATACATACATACATACATACACACACACACACACACACACACACATACACACACACACACGCACACACACACATACAGAGTCCTCCTGAGTCCTGTCCCAGTGTGTAAGTAGTACATAGGCTGAAGGTATTCTTGCAGGTGACAAGAAAAATTATAAATTTTATTTTCTATGTGTATTTTAAGGTTGTTTAAGTTGTCTTTGTTCCACTACAAGAAAACTTAATAAAATAGTTGTCTCTCAGTTAGGTGAAGGGATAAACAGTACTCAGGCATTATTACACTATTAGTTTAATTCTGATATACACTATTGGTTTAAATTTAATATACGCAATTCATACATCCCTCCATTCCAGGAGGGATAAAATGCTGTCTACCTGGACTTGCATCTTAAGTTATGATTGCAATCACTTGTGTTGAAACACCTTTCTCATCAATTAAATAGTTCAAAAGGTATCTATTAACACACTTGATGAAGCAAAATAGGTTTAAAAAAATATAAAAGGTAGTGTATTAGAGGTAGATATACTGAAAATAAAAATAAATCTTCGCTGCTACTGATATCAGTATTCCCTATATCATAATCTATGCAGTGTATTAGTATGTATAATTCAGAATCCTTCCCTTCTGTAGTTAGGTCAGTAAGTATGAGAGTATGTTATACAGGACTGTCATCAGAGGTGGGACAGCTGGGACTGCAATCTCGGGCCCGGTCAGAGAGAGGGCCCGCCTCTGCAGCTTTAAATGAGTATATCTGTATAGAAATGTCCTCAACAAAATGGCAGCTGCCTTGGTGGAGACAAAAAAAGACGACAATATGGATGAACAAATACATAGAAAGTTGAAACACAAAGAAACATCACGATTAACATAAGTCAGAGAGAAGGCAACATTACTGTATGTCTGCAGGATCATGGCAGACCAAGTAGCACACAGGGAAACTCCAGCTGACAGCAGTGAAGCAGGGCTATGGTATGCAGTATATATCTGTGAGAGGGAGGTGGCCGGGATATATATATGTGTGAGAGGGAGAAAGATGGGGTAGGGCTAGGGTATCATATAAGTTAAATGATACTGACATGTTACAATAACACCCATCCCCACAGCCGAAACTTTGAGACCAAATGATGCCGTGCCCCCACAGTTGCACCACACACATTATCCACAGCTCCGCCCCCAGGGAAGGTGTGTGTGTGTGTGTGTGTGTGTGTGTGTGTGTGGTGGTGGGGGGGGGGGGTGGCTGCCTGTTTTGTCAGTCCCGGGTCCCACAATTTCTGATGGCAGCCCTGGTGTTACATACCTCCCAAATGTCTCGATTTTTGCGGGACTGTCACGTTTTTTGGGCCGCAGTGTCCCGCAGTGGGGGGGGAGGGGTCAGTTGGGAGGATCTGCAAAAATGCAGAGCTATAATAATTGTGGTAGAACAATAACTATATAAAGTATCAATTCAATTGATTGATGATGCGGGGAACAAAATAGAAACAGCCATTTGCTGTCTTTGAGGTTTCCCCTACATAGAGATAGAGATATATATATATAGAGTAGCTGTGGGTTTATTAAACTATGCAGTATCCCCCCCTTCCCCTCCATTTCACGTTTATAGACATATAAATTATATGACGGGTAAACCTTAAAAATTGCTGTATTCATAAGTGTGACACCAATGTATTATAAGTAAGTGTAATAAATATGTCCCCTACATATAAAGTGGGGTACATCAATATTATTTAATCCTCCAAGATGCAGTTGACTCTTTTAACTTTTTTCACCTCAAATGAGGAAAATAAACATTTGTTATTCTCGCTGTTAGACACTTGCTAATTAAGTATCCAACTTATCGCTAGTTGCAGTGGTGTATACTAAAATACCAGACCAATTCAATATTGCTTCGGGGCGGGGAAGGCTGCTCCAAAAAGCAGCTGTCCTCTCGATACATTCTACGGCCTAGTTAGTAGCAGCAGAATTGTACACTGCCGGGACCCCCCTTGCCGGAGAGAACACAGGGCCAGAGGCGGCAGAGGGATCCATAATGAACATAATGCTAGCATTTCCACGGGATGCAGTTCATATCCCAATGAACGGGATCCCGGCGGTCAAAATCCAGATGCCGGAATCCCGAAGTACACCAGAAGCCCGGCATCTAAATCCCAACGGAGCTCGGGATGCCGGCATAAAAATACCGAAAGCCGAAATCCCAATCAGTCTTACTGCAGGGTGGGGGTAGATTTCGGCACTAGATGGGGGGTTAGGGTGCAGGGACGGGAAGGATATGGTTAGATACCGGGGAGATAGGGTTAGGTACTTAGAAGGAGAGGTTAGGCACTTAGAAGGGAAGGTTAGGGTTAGGCACCACGTAGAGAGGGTTAGGGTTAGGCTGCGGGGAATGGAGGTTTTGGGTTAGGCACCACCGGGGAGGGTTAGGGTAGGGTTAGGGTACTTACTGGGGGGTTGTCGGGATTCTGATGGTCGGGAAGCAGCTGTCGGTATTCTGACCGCCGGCATCCCATCCATGGGATATCATATTGAATTCCATTTCAACATGTGTGGCAGTAACAGGCCCACTAGTGATCATGAATAGGCCCCTTAGTCAGTAAGACATATAAGGAGGAATTTAATTGCCAGCGATGGTTTCGGCTGCTGAATTCACATGACACCCGCTGCAATTTACAGGGCGGTATCATGCTCAAAATTGTTTGCTAACCCAATTCTCCCCCTTCACCCACAATTGAATTTCCCCCTCCTCCTCCCCCCCCCCACATAATATCTCTTATGGTAGCAGTAATTATTGTGAAATGTTTTTTAAAACAAATTTACTACTATCAAAGCCACTTTGTACACGTAGTTAAATGATAATATGTAACATCTTTCATATAGTATTGAGTGATCACAATGTATCACATGTGTGCAATTCAATTGTTACTTCCCCATTGCTTGACAGTAGTGATATTATACCACATATCCTGAATTTTAATATTGATTCACAGTTTTCCATTGGCCCAATCAAATAGTTATTAGTATAGTGGAGATGCATCCTGGCTATCACCAGTCACCACGTCCACAGTGACTCTGTAGACACAAGTTGTGTCATGTTTAAAATGCTACTTACTGTACAGCATTTGGGAGGCAGTTTAAAGTTATAATGCCTATACAATAAAAATGATGTAAGTAGCATTTTAACCATGTCGTGATCTCGGTGGTGGCCTTCTAGTGCCTACGGAGCCACTGTCAACTTAGTGAACCCATATTGCATAGTGCTGTTATCTTCATGCAAATATCATTCATCTCAGAAACTATAGACTAGTGCTAATCTTCCAGTAGATGACATTCTTTATCTAGGCTGATCTGACATTATAATAGCCCCACACCTTCCTTTTTTTCTCATGGGTTAGTTGCTTCTTCATGGCAGTTAGATGGTCTGTACAGGACAAATACTATTACATTGTAGTCATAGGTGGCATCAGATGACTGTTCTAAGACTCCCCCATTGACTGGCTCATGTTTCATCTCTATCTTCTGTTTCTCCACATTCCATCAGTTATGCACCTCCAGCCGCTGCACAGAAATGCCACTGACCAATGGCTGCCTTATTACTGACGGCTGATAATACAACTGCTACTGTTTCTGTGCTAGAAATGGGTGTGGATCAATAGATCTACAAAGATAGACAGTCAGTAGGTCGACCCCAAACGGACTACATGCAATAGGTTAACAGGTTCAGAAGGTCGATATGGAAAATGTAGACAGTAGAAAAGGACGACAGGTACAAAAGGTTGACCCAAAAATGGTCAACACAGATTTTTTTTAGTGTGTGTCATTATGTATGGTTCACCATATATGAGCCAAATTAATGGAAACGTACCCTTGTGGGCTCACTTCACTCGCCACACTTTGGGGTTACCATTCCCAATCATAGTCCATGTGGATGATAAATGAAGAAAAAGTTGAAAAAAATAGAAAAAAAAGCACAAAAAAGGCCTTATGTCGACCATTTGAACCCGTGACCTTTTGAGTCTGTCAACCTGAAGCACTGTGTACCTTTTACCTGTCAACCTTTTGACCCTGTTGACCTTTCGAATGTCGACCATTTGTGGTCGATCTTTTGATGGTCTATCCTTTTACTGTAGACCTATCAACCGAATACCGCCAGAAACTATAATTATTTTTCCATCACCTTATGGGGGTCATTCCGAGTTGTTCGCTCGTTGCCGATTTTCGCAACGGAGCGATTAAGGCAGAAATACGCATGCGCATGGTACGCAGTGCGCATGCGCTAAGTATTTTAGCACAAAACTTAGTAGATTTACTCACGTCCGAACGAAGAATTTTCATAGTTGAAGTGATCGGAGTGTGATTGACAGGAAGTGGGTGTTTCTGGGTGGAAACTGACCGTTTTCTGGGAGTGTGCGGAAAAACGCAGGTGTGCCAGGATAAAACGCGGGAGAGTCTGGAGAAACGGGGGAGTGGCTGGCCAAACACAGGGCGTGTTTGTGATGTCAGACCAGGAACGAAACGGGTTGAGCTGATCGCAGTGTAGGAGTAAGTCTCGAGCTACTCAGAAACTGCTAAGAATTTTCTATTCTGCTACTCTTTCGTTCGCAATTCTACTAAGCTAAGATACACTCCCAGAGGGCGGCGGCTTAGCGTGTGCAATGCTGCTAAAATCTGCTAGCAAGCGGACCACTCGGAATGAGGGCCTATGTATCAAGTGTTCCACACCTCATAGGCTGTAAGATTTTTACCATCTGTTTCATGTCTTTTATGTCATTTGTTTCTATTATGATTCCCTCAATATAGAGCATGGGGCATTTCTAATGCTCTGTTTGGCAGCAGATTATTGGCGCTTCACTTTATCTTTTTCTTCGCCATGCATATCTAGTTTCGAAACTAAGTACTCTGATCCCAACCAAAAATAAATGTAGTTGATGCCTACTTCCCATCCACTGTGACATTTTGGTGTCACACTCCACTATGAAAGGCACACCAGACATGTCTGTATATAAGAGATGAGGCCGGGGAGAGTAAATGTACAATTGTCAACATTCAGGGTCGTAATTTTTTTTCCTGTTGGGTCACAACTCTCCATTTATGACACCACTTACAGCATCATTTATCAGGGACGAAAATAGGATTTTCATCACCCGGGGCAAGGCAGTAATTTAGCTCCCGCACCCCAAAACACCCCCCCCCCCCTTAAAAAAACAACAACAAAAAACCCTTTCAGACTAAAATAATTAGATTATCAAAAATGTTTTAAAAAAGGGGGTGCTATTGGATAATATTCCCCTTTGTGCTTCAAATGCCCTATGTGTCACATTCCCCCCCGCCAGCAGCGTGTTCAAATACATGCTCCTTTGTGTGTCCCCATACATTGCACTATATCACTGCACTATATCATAACACTTCACCACTGCACTACATTCCCCTATCCACTGCACTACATTACTATACTACATCCCCTGCACGCTGAACTACATCACTACAATACTTGTCCCTATACACTGCACTACATACCCTATATGCTACACTACTTCACTACATACCCTTATATGCTACACCACATCAGTGCACTACATGCCCCTAATGTATATAATGCAATACATTACTAAACTACACTACAATCCCTATATGCTACACTACATCACTACACTACATCCCACTATAAGCTACACCAAATCCCCCCATCTGGGAGGTAAAGCGGAGGTTGATACTGCAACTGGGAGCACAGTGCCGATAATAATGTCTGTCTTTAAACTCACCACAAAGCTGCTGTAGTGATACTCTGTGAGATTTGGAGTTTATCCAGGCTCTAAGTTTCCACAAACTGCGGTGTAAGGTAGAGATGAGCGGGTTCGGTTTCTCTGAATCCGAACCCGCCAGAACTTCATGGTTTTTTTCACGGGTCCGAGCAGACTCGGATCTTCCCGCCTTGCTCGGTTAACCCGAGCGCGCCCGAACGTCATCATGACGCTGTCGGATTCTCGCGAGACTCGGATTCTATATAAGGAGCCGCGCGTCGCCGCCATTTTCACACGTGCATTGAGATTGATAGGGAGAGGACGTGGCTGGCGTCCTCTCCATTTAGATTATAAGAGACTGAGAGAGATTTACTGGAGCTGACTAGGAGGAGTACTGTTACTGTAGAAGTGTAGAGACTGAGTGGAGAGAGTTTACTAGTGAGGACAGTGCAGTTTACTTTATAATCCGTTCTCTGCCTGAAAAAAGCGATACACAGCACACAGTGACTCAGTCACATACCATATCTGTGTGCACTGCTCAGGCTCAGGCCAGTGTGCTGCATCATCTATTATCTATATATAATATTATATATATCTGTCTGACTGCTCAGCTCACACAGCTTATAATTGTGGGGGAGACTGGGGAGCACTACTGCAGTGCCAGTTATAGGTTATAGCAGGAGCCAGGAGTACATAATATATTATATAGTGAGTGACCACCAGACACACAGTGCAGTTTATTTAATATATCCGTTCTCTGCCTGAAAAAAGCGATACACACAGTGACTCAGTCAGTCACATACCATATCTGTGTGCACTGCTCAGGCTCAGGCCAGTGTGCTGCATCATCTATTATCTATATATAATATTATATATATCTGTCTGACTGCTCAGCTCACACAGCTTATAATTGTGGGGGAGACTGGGGAGCACTACTGCAGTGCCAGTTATAGGTTATAGCAGGAGCCAGGAGTACATAATATATTATATAGTGAGTGACCACCAGACACACAGTGCAGTTTATTTAATATATCCGTTCTCTGCCTGAAAAAAGCGATACACACAGTGACTCAGTCAGTCACATACCATATCTGTGTGCACTGTGCAGTGCACTGCTCAGGCTCAGGCCAGTGTGCTGCATCATCTATATATATTATATATCTGTCTGACTGCTCAGCTCACACAGCTTATAATTGTGGGGGAGACTGGGGAGCACTACTGCAGTGCCAGTTATAGGTTATAGCAGGAGCCAGGAGTACATATTATATTAAAATTAAACAGTGCACACTTTTGCTGCAGGAGTGCCACTGCCAGTGTGACTGACCAGTGACCTGACCACACTGACCACCAGTATAGTTAGTAGTATACTTATATTGTGATTGCCTGAAAAAGTTAAACACTCGTCGTGTGACTTCACTTGTGTGTTTTTTTTTTTTTTATTCTATAAAAATAAAACTCATTCTGCTGACAGACAGTGTCCAGCAGGTCCGTCATTATATAATATATAATATATACCTGTCCGGCTGCAGTAGTGATATATATATATTTTTTATATCATTTATCATCCAGTCGCAGCAGACACAGTACGGTAGTTCACGGCTGTGGCTACCTCTGTGTCTCTGCACTCGGCAGGCAGTCCGTCCATAATTGTAATACCACCTAACCGTGGATTTTTTTCATTCTTCTTTATACATACATAGTTACATAGACATCTTCTCTTTATCAACCAGTCTATATTAGCTGCAGACACAGTACAGTACGGTAGTTCACGGCTGTGGCTACCTCTGTGTCTGCACTCGGCAGGCAGTCCGTCCATAATTGTATACCACCTAACCGTGGTTTTTTTTCATTCTTCTTTATACATACATAGTTACATAGACATCTTCTCTTTATCAACCAGTCTATATTAGCTGCAGACACAGTACAGTACGGTAGTTCACGGCTGTGGCTACCTCTGTGTCTGCACTCGGCAGGCAGTCCGTCCATAATTGTATACCACCTAACCGTGGATTTTTTTCATTCTTCTTTATACATACATAGTTACATAGACATCTTCTCTTTATCAACCAGTCTATATTAGCTGCAGACACAGTACAGTACGGTAGTTCACGGCTGTGGCTACCTCTGTGTCTGCACTCGGCAGGCAGTCCGTCCATAATTGTATACCACCTAACCGTGGATTTTTTTCATTCTTCTTTATACATACATAGTTACATAGACATCTTCTCTTTATCAACCAGTCTATATTAGCTGCAGACACAGTACAGTACGGTAGTTCACGGCTGTGGCTACCTCTGTGTCTGCACTCGGCAGGCAGTCCGTCCATAATTGTATACCACCTAACCGTGGATTTTTTTCAGTCTTCTTTATACATACATAGTTACATAGACATCTTCTCTTTATCAACCAGTCTATATTAGCTGCAGACACAGTACAGTACGGTAGTTCACGGCTGTGGCTACCTCTGTGTCTGCAGTCGGCAGGCAGTCCATAATTGTATACTAGTATCCATCTCCATTGTTTACCTGAGGTGCCTTTTAGTTGTGCCTATTAAAATATGGAGAACAAAAATGTTGAGGTTCCAAAATTAGGGAAAGATCAAGATCCACTTCCACCTCGTGCTGAAGCTGCTGCCACTAGTCATGGCCGAGACGATGAAATGCCAGCAACGTCGTCTGCCAAGGCCGATGCCCAATGTCATAGTACAGAGCATGTCAAATCCAAAACACCAAATATCAAAAAAAAAAGGACTCCAAAACCTAAAATAAAATTGTCGGAGGAGAAGCGTAAACTTGCCAATATGCCATTTACCACACGGAGTGGCAAGGAACGGCTGAGGCCCTGGCCTATGTTCATGGCTAGTGGTTCAGCTTCACATGAGGATGGAAGCACTCAGCCTCTCGCTAGAAAAATGAAAAGACTCAAGCTGGCAAAAGCAGCACAGCAAAGAACTGTGCATTCTTCGAAATCCCAAATCCACAAGGAGAGTCCAATTGTGTCGGTTGCGATGCCTGACCTTCCCAACACTGGACGTGAAGAGCATGCGCCTTCCACCATTTGCACGCCCCCTGCAAGTGCTGGAAGGAGCACCCACAGTCCAGTTCCTGATAGTCAGATTGAAGATGTCAGTGTTGAAGTACACCAGGATGAGGAGGATATGGGTGTTGCTGGCGCTGGGGAGGAAATTGACCAGGAGGATTCTGATGGTGAGGTGGTTTGTTTAAGTCAGGCACCCGGGGAGACACCTGTTGTCCGTGGGAGGAATATGGCCGTTGACATGCCAGGTGAAAATACCAAAAAAATCAGCTCTTCGGTGTGGAGGTATTTCACCAGAAATGCGGACAACAGGTGTCAAGCCGTGTGTTCCCTTTGTCAAGCTGTAATAAGTAGGGGTAAGGACGTTAACCACCTCGGAACATCCTCCCTTATACGTCACCTGCAGCGCATTCATAATAAGTCAGTGACAAGTTCAAAAACTTTGGGTGACAGCGGAAGCAGTCCACTGACCAGTAAATCCCTTCCTCTTGTAACCAAGCTCACGCAAACCACCCCACCAACTCCCTCAGTGTCAATTTCCTCCTTCCCCAGGAATGCCAATAGTCCTGCAGGCCATGTCACTGGCAATTCTGACGAGTCCTCTCCTGCCTGGGATTCCTCCGATGCATCCTTGCGTGTAACGCCTACTGCTGCTGGCGCTGCTGTTGTTGCCGCTGGGAGTCGATGGTCATCCCAGAGGGGAAGTCGTAAGCCCACTTGTACTACTTCCAGTAAGCAATTGACTGTTCAACAGTCCTTTGCGAGGAAGATGAAATATCACAGCAGTCATCCTACTGCAAAGCGGATAACTGAGGCCTTGGCATCCTGGGTGGTGAGAAACGTGGTTCCGGTATCCATCATTACTGCAGAGCCAACTAGAGACTTGTTGGAGGTACTGTGTCCCCGGTACCAAATACCATCTAGGTTCCATTTCTCTAGGCAGGCGATACCGAAAATGTACACAGACCTCAGAAAAAGAGTCACCAGTGTCCTAAAAAATGCAGCTGTACCCAATGTCCACTTAACCACGGACATGTGGACAAGTGGAGCAGGGCAGGGTCAGGACTATATGACTGTGACAGCCCACTGGGTAGATGTATGGACTCCCGCCGCAAGAACAGCAGCGGCGGCACCAGTAGCAGCATCTCGCAAACGCCAACTCTTTCCTAGGCAGGCTACGCTTTGTATCACCGGTTTCCAGAATACGCACACAGCTGAAAACCTCTTACGGCAACTGAGGAAGATCATCGCGGAATGGCTTACCCCAATTGGACTCTCCTGTGGATTTGTGGCATCGGACAACGCCAGCAATATTGTGTGTGCATTAAATATGGGCAAATTCCAGCACGTCCCATGTTTTGCACATACCTTGAATTTGGTGGTGCAGAATTTTTAAAAAAACGACAGGGGCGTGCAAGAGATGCTGTCGGTGGCCAGAAGAATTGCGGGACACTTTCGGCGTACAGGCACCACGTACAGAAGACTGGAGCACCACCAAAAACTACTGAACCTGCCCTGCCATCATCTGAAGCAAGAAGTGGTAACGAGGTGGAATTCAACCCTCTATATGCTTCAGAGGTTGGAGGAGCAGCAAAAGGCCATTCAAGCCTATACAATTGAGCACGATATAGTAGGTGGAATGCACCTGTCTCAAGCGCAGTGGAGAATGATTTCAACGTTGTGCAAGGTTCTGATGCCCTTTGAACTTGCCACACGTGAAGTCAGTTCAGACACTGCCAGCCTGAGTCAGGTCATTCCCCTCATCAGGCTTTTGCAGAAGAAGCTGGAGACATTGAAGGAGGAGCTAACACGGAGCGATTCCGCTAGGCATGTGGGACTTGTGGATGGAGCCCTTAATTCGCTTAACAAGGATTCACGGGTGGTCAATCTGTTGAAATCAGAGCACTACATTTTGGCCACCGTGCTCGATCCTAGATTTAAAGCCTACCTTGGATCTCTCTTTCCGGCAGACACAAGTCTGCTGGGGTTGAAAGACCTGCTGGTGACAAAATTGTCAAGTCAAGCGGAACGCGACCTGTCAACATCTCCTCCTTCACATTCTCCCGCAACTGGGGGTGCGAGGAAAAGGCTCAGAATTCCGAGCCCACCCGCTGGCGGTGATGCAGGGCAGTCTGGAGCGACTGCTGATGCTGACATCTGGTCCGGACTGAAGGACCTGACAACGATTACGGACATGTCGTCTACTGTCACTGCATATGATTCTCTCAACATTGATAGAATGGTGGAGGATTATATGAGTGACCGCATCCAAGTAGGCACGTCACACAGTCCGTACTTATACTGGCAGGAAAAAGAGGCAATTTGGAGGCCCTTGCACAAACTGGCTTTATTCTACCTAAGTTGCCCTCCCACAAGTGTGTACTCCGAAAGAGTGTTTAGTGCCGCCGCTCACCTTGTCAGCAATCGGCGTACGAGGTTACATCCAGAAAATGTGGAGAAGATGATGTTCATTAAAATGAATTATAATCAATTCCTTCGCGGAGACATTGACCAGCAGCAATTGCCTCCACAAAGTACACAGGGAGCTGAGATGGTGGATTCCAGTGGGGACGAATTGATAATCTGTGAGGAGGGGGATGTACACGGTGATATATCGGAGGGTGATGATGAGGTGGACATCTTGCCTCTGTAGAGCCAGTTTGTGCAAGGAGAGATTAATTGCTTCTTTTTTGGGGGGGGTCCAAACCAACCCGTCATATCAGTCACAGTCGTGTGGCAGACCCTGTCACTGAAATGATGGGTTGGTTAAAGTGTGCATGTCCTGTTTTGTTTATACAACATAAGGGTGGGTGGGAGGGCCCAAGGACAATTCCATCTTGCACCTCTTTTTTCTTTTCTTTTTCTTTGCATCATGTGCTGATTGGGGAGGGTTTTTTGGAAGGGACATCCTGTGTGACACTGCAGTGCCACTCCTAAATGGGCCCAGTGTTTGTGTCGGCCACTAGGGTCGCTAATCTTACTCACACAGTCAGCTACCTCATTGCGCCTCTTTTTTTCTTTGCGTCATGTGCTGTTTGGGGAGGGTTTTTTGGAAGGGACATCCTGCGTGACACTGCAGTGCCACTCCTAGATGGGCCCGGTGTTTGTGTCGGCCACTAGGGTCGCTAATCTTACTCACACAGCTACCTCATTGCGCCTCTTTTTTTCTTTGCGTCATGTGCTGTTTGGGGAGGGTTTTTTGGAAGGGACATCCTGCGTGACACTGCAGTGCCACTCCTAGATGGGCCCGGTGTTTGTGTCGGCCACTAGGGTCGCTAATCTTACTCACACAGCTACCTCATTGCGCCTCTTTTTTTCTTTGCGTCATGTGCTGTTTGGGGAGGGTTTTTTGGAAGGGCCATCCTGCGTGACACTGCAGTGCCACTCCTAGATGGGCCCGGTGTTTGTGTCGGCCACTAGGGTCGCTAATCTTACTCACACAGCTACCTCATTGCGCCTCTTTTTTTCTTTGCGTCATGTGCTGTTTGGGGAGGGTTTTTTGGAAGGGACATCCTGCGTGACACTGCAGTGCCACTCCTAGATGGGCCCGGTGTTTGTGTCGGCCACTAGGGTCGCTTATCTTACTCACACAGCGACCTCGGTGCAAATTTTAGGACTAAAAATAATATTGTGAGGTGTGAGGTATTCAGAATAGACTGAAAATGAGTGTAAATTATGGTTTTTGAGGTTAATAATACTTTGGGATCAAAATGACCCCCAAATTCTATGATTTAAGCTGTTTTTTAGTGTTTTTTGAAAAAAACACCCGAATCCAAAACACACCCGAATCCGACAAAAAAAATTCGGTGAGGTTTTGCCAAAACGCGTTCGAACCCAAAACACGGCCGCGGAACCGAACCCAAAACCAAAACACAAAACCCGAAAAATTTCAGGCGCTCATTTTTTTATTTTTTTGTGTGTCGTTTTCTGCGTAAAAGTGACAGGGAACCACAATTAGTGCACTGTGTCCCCTCGCATGGCTCGCTTCACTCGCCATGCTTTGGGCAAGGTGCCTCGCTCTGCTGCTGCTTCGCTCGGCACAGGTTACCGTTCGCAATTGTAGTCCACATGGATCGTCAAGTATGAAAAAGTCCCAAAATTTTTAACAAATTTGAAAAACTCATATCGACCTTTTGACCTGTCGACCTAGTACATGTCGACCCATTGACCATGTCAACCTAATTCATGTCAACATTCAGTGGTTGACCTAATTACTGTCAACCTAAGCTGTGTCAACCTAACGATCGTATCCCCTTTGTGCCTACTCCACATCCTTCTTGTTTAAAATGGTTTTCACTATATTCTGTTTATCCCCTTCATTGTGCAATGCTGCCAAGTATTTTGGCATTAAATTAATAATGATAATAAAAATATTTAAAAAAAATAATTCCATATTATGCAAGTGAACAGTCAAAATACAGTATAAACTGTCAAAATACAGTGTTGTATTAGAATGTTCGCTTGTATTTAAAACAAAACCGTTGAAACAAATCAGTTGGGAAATGAAAGAACAACACATCGGCTACAGATCTACATATTTTATACTGTTTTTAGAATATGTAATATCAGCTAATTGAACACAGTCCAGACTTGATATTGCTATAAACAATGGCACTGCCACCTCAAAACATTGTCATTGCTTGGTTTTGTATGGTACAGGGAAATGCATGCAGCTTTCCTTTATGTTCATTCTCTGTGAAGTCTTTGTGTTCCCTTTACTAGTTGATTGACATTTTTACTAGGGATGTGCATGTCAAAGTCAGAAAAATATCTCTATGCACACTACCATATTTGCACCTCACACAGGTCTGTGCTGCGCATGCGTACGCTCTCCCGTGCGTGCGCATACTCACAGTCGCGGGCACCCGCAGGCGCACGGTATGCGTATTTACGGTAGAGTTTATGTGATCGTAGCGTGCGACTCAATCGTTACATATTTTCACTATATAATGTATTTTGTAGATCATGGTCCCTTTGATAGATTCTGAAAGTTTGGTTAATATAGAATGTTCATGAACAGAGAAATCCCTCTTTGTATTGTACGAAGGGTCTAACAGGAGTCATACAGTGCTGTTTAGTACCCATCGGAAGAGTATTTAATTAGCAATATTCCGGTGTTGGTTTGGAGCGGATTAATCGCTCGTGCGAATAGTTAGTTATGGACATAAGAAGTTTATGTCCATTTACTATTATTTGCTCTTACTTAGCCATGCGGCGGGAAACCCAGTTTCCCTCCCACCTGAGCTGTTGGAAATCGTCACAGCCCACCTGTATGAATCAACCTATGACCTTTTGTTATAGTGCGAGGAGGAATTCCTGTGTCCAATGAACAATGAGATTGTAGGGACCATTGAATTGTATTGTGTGTGGGGCATAAATAGACAAGCCGATCACATCCAGCTCTCACTCTTCAACGGTTATCATTGCTGAAAATCGGGAGCTGGATGTCCAGAGGCGCATGCGATCGTTTCCCCTTGTGCGTAAGTGTTTCTCCGCAACCATATTGATCTTCTTGTTATTGTGGGCCAATCTCTCTCTCAATCTCTCTCTCTCTCTCTCTCTCTCTCTTCTCCTCTTTCTCTCTTATTTTCCCTTAAAACGTAATTGTATTGTATTGTATTTCCTGTGTAGTTATCTGGTTAGGTAGTCTATGTTATATTGTAGTGTATGACTTGTATTGTGATAATTCTTTTGCAAGTATATCATTCATAATATACATATTAGGCGTTGGACCCTAAGCACGGTATCAGTGTATTTCTTATAGTGCTAAGTATTCACAGAGCGTCGGTGACGCTCAAACAGCTTTTAAGTTAATAAGGTTACACTAGGTTGCATCTACACCCTATTTCTACACTAAGGTTTTACTGCATAATATACTGTTTAAGGTTTAGATATAAAGGTTCAACATTGTGAGCGTCAGCGCCGCTGGTGATCTCCTCGTGGTCCCGAGCGTCCGCTACGCTATAGCGAATCATTACGTTAGACGGCAGCCAATAGCGTGCCTGCCTGTGATCTCTTGGCCGTAAGCGAACGTGACGCTTGAGCGTCTCGACTACGGCTAAGCGATTGCTACGCAATGAGCGTACCCTTACGGTACTCCATACGTGAATAGCGTACAGTGTTCTTAGACCTCACAAAGGGTTTTATATAAGATAAATATCTAGCTTTATCAATTGGCGGCTCGCCCGTCCTTCACATATCTGCACTAGGTAATTTCAGCAGACATTATCCAGCAGCAAAGGGCGGGAGGTCATATTCCTCGTAGTGCTGTTTGGATAAGCGTCTGCTTCGCTTAGTAAAGGGTGCTGAAGGAATCCGGGACCGGAGGTAAGAACAAAACGATAGTGTCCTTTTAAAACTGTTTATTTCTGTCTTGCGTACACACGCACGCATATCTGCATTTCTTTTCATTCGTGTATTTTCATATATCACTCTCCTGTTTGCCATTGTATAATTAATAAACGTACTAAGAGAGATTTGCCGCTATTCCATAGTTAAAGAGTAAAGGTAATACAGTTAAGGTATAGAAAAACACACAGCTCTACCTAAAGGTAAAAGGAGAGATTGGTGTGGTGTGCGGTAGATGATCGAGGATCATCTACATTGATAAAACGTGTTAGTTGTGTTACGGTGGACATTGGTTTTGTGTACACGTGTCTCTAACAAAGGGCTGAGACTCGCGTACGCAAAGGCCGACGCACGCAGCGTAAATTACGCAACGGAGCGTCTGGGTACGCCCACGTAACTCAAGTCACACGATAGTGTTGATTTTTAAGTAACGCAACAGGCGATAAGTAACGCAACAGGCGATAAATAGCGCAAATCTATTTTAAATTCGAAATTTAAATTAACAGATCCTTCTCCTAATTTGTAACACATCTGGTCTAAAGAGAAATTTCTGCGCAGAAATAGAAATAGAAACAAAAGTGTACATGTGGTGAGTGAGTGTTTTTACATACAATTTTGAGGTTGAACCAAAAGAAATCATCGAGTTCTCGTGAGGTACATACGTGTAAGTGACATGCACGGTGGCTAGGGAGGCATCCTTGGTTAAACAAAAAAATTGAGCATTAGAGTATAGCAGACCAGGAGGTCATACTGTAACAGACCAGGAGGTCATAGCAGACCAGCAGGTTCAGGTACAGCAGACAAGGAAGTCCGCTATACAGTCCACAGGCACAACACCAAAAAAGGGTTGGTGCAACACCCATATAGGCCATACAAGCTCTTGCTGAAGGAATTCGCAGCCGCAATTTTCGATTCCGCTGGTCGCTCCGTACATAAGATTAGTTGCTTATGTGCTGAACGATTGTACCGCACGTAATTGTGTGCATTAGTAAACCTGACCGGTACTATTTGTGTACGAAGGTCATAAACGCTATTTGTACATTCTGACGTGATTTGTGTAATTTTTTATTTTTACAAAGGGAAGTTCGCTGGTCACTCAGGAATTATCCAACAACCTCACCTTTACTGGAAAGAGTAAGTGTTCTGCGGATATCCCTCGCATGTTCCAGTAAACAAAGGTTAATAGGTGCCCTGGGTCGAGTACGCCAGCACCATATCGGTGTGATCAGGTCGTATTGGTCGGCGTGGGCAGAGTGAGTAAGGTGCTCGGTAAACCTTACCGTCAACCTATCGTGAATATCTTGGTTTTTTGTAAGGGTCCGTAACACCTGCAAATTATGGGGGCCAGTTGTTCAGGAAGGGGGCGATCAACCTCGGTTCGGGTTGATTCCATAAACCGTCCAGTCGGGTCGGCAAGGTACGTAATGTGTGAAAAGTACGGAAGTCACACAGAAGCTTTATGTGATGAATGGGAGAGAATGACAGTACATGACGGGGAGAAATTCCCAAGAGTAGGTAGCTTCAGCACAGAAGTGTTAACGAATTTAAGGAGAAGGATATGTCTCATTAAATCAGCAAAGAGACGAATCAAGCATTATGATTATTTGCAGTTGTGGCAACAGGAGGGTGACATACAGAGAGGATTGGCTCAGGCGGCGGGATCTGGCTCGATCAGGAAACTGATAGCCACGGCCCCACCGCCACCATACATATCGGGAGAGAAATTGGTTGCGGAGAATGACGCACTAAGGTGTAACAAACAAACACTTAGCAACTGTGTAAATGTTAAAGATAATGTTAACCAATTAACCAATGCAAGTATTAACCCGTGCAAGTTGTACCCTGTTTTGAACTTTCCTCAGGAGTGTGATCAAGAGGACGAATCGGCAACAATTTCAGCGCTCTCTCTAGCAGCCACCATAGCAGAGACCACAGTAGGCACAGCTCCACCCCCGAGATTAGTAACAAAGGCCCCTAGCGGAGGGATAGGTGAGGTCGTATCAACGGGTAAGTACGGCACCATACACTATGCTGAAACTATTTCACCACAGCCTGTAGAATCTACACAGAATGAGGTTGTTAGAGTTAATCCTGTTAAGGTAATAGTAGTTCCAAATGGGAAAACAGACACTTCAGGAGTCACTCCTGTTAGGAACATTGCCATGTATAGCCCATTTTCCCGAATGGAATTAAGGACCATAGTGTCTGAATTCCCTGACCCTAGAAAAGACTTAGTTGCCAGCCAAAAATACATCAGAGACCTAGGTAACACGGTAGAGCCCAACAACAAAGACTGGCAGATATTGCTGAGAGCATGTTTACCCTCCAATGTTGATGCAACTCAATTTTAAGCTGACTGTGGATTAGATCAGGATGTACCTCTTACAGAAGTGTACAACAAAGACAATGTAAAAAGAATAAGCTTACAGTTAAAAGAGTATTTCCCAGCGGTAGTTATATGGAACAAGATATTCTCCATTAAACAAAAGGAGTCAGAAACAGCTACAGAGTATCTTCACAGAGCATTATTAGAGATAGCAAAATACACAGGCATAGAGGACATTAAAACAAATATAAACCATCGAGAAGTAGCAGTATCGGTACTGATGGATGGTTTAAAAGAGTCATTAAAGACTAGGGTACAGACCACACAACCATGTTGGCGAGGTCTGTCTGTGGCTACTTTGAGAGAGGCTGCTATTGATCATGATAGGAACATCACCAGACACAGGGAACAACAAGGTGATAAGTTAATGGCAGTAAGTATACAGGCCTTGACCACAAAACAGCCTGTGTTAATATCACCAAACCCTGTGGGTAAGTCAAATGTGGTAACATGTTATTTTTGTCACAAACAGGGACACTTTGCACGAGACTGTAGATCGAGAAATATACAAAAAATTTTCCAACCCCCTAGACAACGACACGACACACGACATTGGGATCAGGGTCCGCAGAAACGGAGTTATGAGCCACATGCAGGGGAAACAAAAAGATATCCCCCGAACAGAGACTGGCAAGCCTCTGGTAGCTCCCAATTAACTCCATCACAAGTAGTTGCTGCCAGCGGGATTCAGGGAGGTCACCATACCCAATAGGGGTGTGGCCATACCTGTAATCTGCAGCCAGTAAAATTGATTGCAAGTCTTGGGAGTGAACCAGAAATTGCAATCAATGTAGCTGGTAAATCATTAAACTTTCTTGTAGATACAGGGGCGGCCAAATCAGTGATAAATTCGACAGTGGGCATGAGAACCACTGGTAAGACAATTCCAGCCATAGGGGTAACGGGAGTAGTCCAGCACTACCCTGTTAGCAAACCAGCCGAGATTACAATAGGGCCTTTACATACCAAGCATTCCTTTTTGCTGGCTGCATCGGCACCGACTAATCTCCTGGGAAGAGACTTACTGTGTAAAATGGGGTGCGTCATTTATTGTACTCCTGAAGGTGTATTCTTGGACATACCTGAGAATCACGCTCAGGAAGTGCGAGACATGTTAGACTCCCCATCAAAATTAATGTCACATACCATTATGACAAATAGGACTCCATCCCAAGTAGAAGAAATGACATATCAGATACCAGAGTCACTTTGGACTACAGATGGACAGGACACTGGATTAATGGCAAACGTAGCTCCGGTAGTTGTACAAGTAAAAGATGGTAGGATAGCTCCAAAAATCCCACAGTACCCTCTGAAGCCAGAGGTGGAGTTAGGAGTTTACCCAGTAATAGAGCGCTTGCTACAACAGGGCATTCTGGTAAGAACGTTCAGCACTGCCAATAGTCCCATCTTCCCTGTTAAAAAGAGTGGGGGGAGGGGTTACCGGCTAGTGCAGGATCTAAGGGGGATTAACAAAATAGTTGAGAGTCAGTTCCCCGTAGTGCCAAATCCAGCTGTCATCCTAATGCAAATCCCTCCCACTGTGAAATTTTTCACTGTTATTGACCTCTGCTCCGCTTTCTTTTCGGTACCTCTGCACCCTGACAGCCAATATTTGTTTGCATTTACATACAGAGGAGTCCAATACACATGGACTCGATTACCACAAGGATTCATAGATAGTCCAAGTATATTTTCCCAGGCTTTGCATGATTGTTTACAGTCTTTCCAACCAGAGAGTGGATCAGTATTAATACAGTACGTGGATGATCTACTACTGTGTTCTGATTCATTGGAAGCATCCCTGAAGGATACGAAACAGCTCCTGTTTCATCTTTCAGACACAGGACACAAGGTTTCCAAAGACAAGTTGCAATTATGCCAAACTAAGGTAAAATATTTGGGACACTGTCTAACACAAGGACTGAGACACCTGACCGCTGATAGAATTCAAGCAATTAGAGACATGACTCTGCCACAAACCCAGCAACAGATCAGAACGTTTTTAGGAATGTGTGGGTATTGCCGTAATTGGATCCCAGGGTTTTCCATTCTAGCGTTACCCTTGCAGGAGATGGTCTCCTCAAACAAACCTGATCGGATTTCGCATACAGACGAGTCTGAGACAGCATTTGAGAGACTTAAACAGTGCCTAACGCAGGCACCAGCATTAGGTATGCCAGACTATGGGAAACCCTTTGAACTATACGGAACAGAAAGTGCTGGTTGCGCGGCAGGCGTACTAACCCAAAAGCACGGTGATGCCAGCAGGCCAGTAGCATATTACAGCGCTCAGCTAGACACGGTAGCGCGATCCCTCCCCACATGCTTGCGAAGCGTTGCTGCGATAGCATTGCTAGTAACGAAAAGCGAAGATGTAGTGCTAGGTCACAACCTCACAATTCATACACCACATGCAGTGTCAGCCTTGCTGAATTCTGCCCAAACCAGGCACGTCTCATCAGCGCGGTTTACAAGATGGGAATTGGCACTAATGGCCCCCGTAAACATCACCATAAGGAGATGCAGTGCATTAAATCCTGCAACATATCTCCCAGGTGTGCCTGGACAGGCACAAAGGGTGGAGGATGAGAGTGGTGGGGAAGGAGGATTTAATACAAAGGAAGACACACATGATTGTATGGAATATTTGACCCAAAATTTTACGGCAAGGCCTGACATCAGTGACAACCCACTGGAAGATGTAGAACTTACGTTCTACACGGACGGTAGTTGTCATAGACAGTCAGACTCGGGAGACTTGTGTACTGGATACGCAGTCGTAGATGACCAAGGCACCATAGAAGCGGAACCGCTAGGCCCACCTCACTCAGCCCAGGTTGCTGAACTGGTCGCCCTAACCAGAGCATGTGAATTGGCTAAGGGCAAATCAGCCAATATCTACACCGATTCTAGATACGCATTCGGGGTAGTCCATGATTTCGGAGCCCTATGGCGCCTCAGAAACTTCATGACAGCAGCTGGTACACCGGTAGCGCATGCAGCTCACATAAAAAGGCTTCTAACAGCGATACAGGAACCCGACAGAGTGGCTGTTATCAAATGTAAAGCACACACATATAGCCAAGACCCAGTATCACTTGGTAACAGCCGAGCAGACGAAGCTGCTAAGTTAGCAGCTGGTACCCCCAGACAGACAGACACCACACAACTGATGGTATTCAATACCATCAACACACAGAAGTTGTGTGAAATGCAAAATTTGTGTTCCACACAGGAAAAGGCAGTCTGGAAGGCAAAAGGATATGGCCAGGAGTCCTCAGGACTCTGGACGGATGGACACGGTAAACCAGTGGCCCCCAGAGCATACCTTCCATGTTTAGCTGAGGCAGCTCACGGGCTGACTCATCTGGGCAAGGAAGGGATGTGCAAGTTGGTAAGAGCATATTGGTGTGCCCCAGGATTTTCATCTCATGCGAGTAAAAGAGCAATGTCATGCCTTACCTGTTTGAGAAAGAACATCGGAAAGGCAATACCTACAGAACCATCTCATATCCCACCTGCCGGCGGCCCTTTCCAGGTAATACAGATTGACTTTATTCAATTACCCCCTTGTCGAAATTTGAAATATGTACTTGTTTGTATAGATGTTTTCTCAAATTGGGTCGAAGCATTTCCGGCGGCCACAAATACCGCTATGTTTACTGCTAAGAAAATTGTGCAGGAATTTGTATGTAGATATGGTATCCCTAGAATTATCGAAAGTGATAGGGGTACCCATTTTACAGGTGATGTCTTTCAAGGAATGTGTAAATTGATGGGAATTGATAGCAAGCTGCACACTCCATACCGTCCACAGGCGAGTGCGAAAGTGGAAAGAGTGAACAGCACTATTAAAAATAAACTGAGTAAAGTGATGGCAGAGACAGGATTGACATGGCCAGAAGCTTTACCCATTGTACTGTACAGCATCAGAACCACTCCCAGGTCCCCTCTTAATCTGTCTCCCTTTGAAATCTTGTTTGGTCGACAACCGCATGTTATGATTAACCCTCAGGATGATTTGAAGTGTAACAATGAAGTGACTGTAAAATACTTGATTAACATGAGTAAACAGTTAAGGAATCAAAATGATAATCTGAAGTTAGTGATTCCTGATTTACCAGATAGTAATTGTCATGACATTGAACCTGGGGATTATGTAATGATACGGAATTTTCTACGCTCAGGTTGCCTTATTGACAGATGGGAAGGACCATACCAGGTCTTATTGACTAGCACTACAGCATTGAAGGTTGCTGAGAGAGAGACTTGGGTTCATTCGTCCCACTGTAAGAAGGTTGCTGATCCAGAGAGGTCCCATGATAAGGAACAGACGGTAGAGGTTGTATCACTGGAGTGTCTGTTCCAGGAGGATTGAGGCGGCACCTGAGCATTGAAAATCACAAGACCAAAAGCAGTTGTCGATCCCCTGTTCACTTTTATTGTTTTTCTCCAACTTCCCATCCCCTCTCCCTCAAATTATTTTTTTCCCCCTTCTCATTCTTCTCCGTTTCCTCCTACAAGATGGACTTGCCCCAAGAGACTGTGATCCGGATTTTCTTGTTGACCATGATGTTGACCAGAGCAGTCTGTTCCGGCGAGAGTACCATGGAGGTCGAGAGAGGTTCTGGAATGGGTTCTGATGATAAAGATGGAGGTGTAGTTTTCCAAGAACAACTTAACCAACAAGTAAAGGCGAGTATCAGAAAAGGATCCGATAGCATTGACCATAGAAGGAATTGTGAAGGATTGTTAGCTGAAGAAAACTGTATCTGTAGGCTCTGTGACAACGTAGTGGAGGATGGGTGCATTAAGAAATGCCAATCCAGTTTTAATATCCATATGGACCGGCATCCATTGAGTGACTATCACTCCTTAGTGGGTAGTGTGTTAAATAAAACAGATTGTTGGGTAGGCTCTCAAGTACCTCAAGGTCATAGCAAATCAGGGCTAGTACCATTTCCTTTAACGTTAGGGGAGGTACTTGAGTTAAGTGGTGGGAGACCGGTGGACAGGAGGTTTAATATCTCCAGCCCTCCTAGTTTGAAGCTCCACCAATACCATGTGGATAGGTCCCTATTATGTTTTAACATCTCCAATCCCCGAAAGCCGGGAAATTGGGAAGTGTCATGGAGTAATCAAACCATGACCTTTTCGCATAGAGCAGATAGAATGCCTACAGATACAGAGCTTATACGCCACATAGCCAGTAGAGGAAAATCTTTCCGATATAGGTATACCTTAGGAAATAGGATTACGAGAGTTGGAGAGGTATCACCAGGATACTGTGCACATATCGTACAACCTGATACGTGTACTAAGCAGATGGAAGAATTAGGGTTAGGAGATTTCACATGGAAGGTGTGTAATATGGTTATGTCCTACTCCGTCCCATATGTTCTCCCCGATGATGCATATTTCATATGCGGGAGAAAGGCGTATAAGTGGCTTGCCCCAAACTCTGAAGGATTGTGTTATATTGGAAAAGTACTGCCTGAAGTAATGACTGTATCACATGACAAAATGAAAGACATACACCGTGTTGCCCAAACTCCTTATACTCACACCCATTACGAGTACGTAGTTAAACGGCACCTGATAGAAAGAACAGAGCATCCGGCCTCTGACATGATCCATGAATCCACCGGGATTCAGTTTCTAATCGCGTTAGACATCACTCGTACCGCCAGAGGAGTGTTGAATTATAAATACATATCCGCACTTGCAAATTTGTTAGATAATATCACTGAAATGTATGATGACACGTTTAGGTATACTGGAAGAGAACTTCAAGCTTATAAAACAGAACTGGTACAGCATAGAATGATTCTTAATTACCTCACAGCAGTGACAGGCGGATATTGTGTCACACTGGCAACACAATACGGCGTGAAATGTTGCACATATATTACGAATAGCACCGAGGACCCGGTCGAGGTCATAGATCAAAAGATGGACGATATTCTCCAACTGAAGTGGGAATTTCGCAGGAGACACAATCTCACTCTTGCTGCTGTAGGTAATGAGCTGACTGGTTGGGTGTCATGGTTGAACCCACGAAATTGGTTCTCTGGTTTAGGAGACTGGGCTCAAGGAGTCATAATGGATGTTGGGAAGTTTCTTCTATGTATCTTAGGTGTTGTCATATCAATTGGTTTGATATTTAGATGCGGTCAGGCTTTAATGAAGTGCAATCGTCGTACTAGGGTAATGAGTCTGAGGAGTGAGGAAACTGTAATTCCAATGGATTTGATTTATGACCCAAATGTAGAAACAATGATGTGATGAAAATGCGATTTCTACGGTCCGTTTCTTTCACCTGTTTTTCCGTTTCCTCCAAGGTAAAAAGACCCACTTGGACGAGGAATTTGATGAGCCGATATATAGACAACAGATGGATTAAAGAAGAAGTTTTGACAACCTGATACACAGATTTTTGATGAACTATGCCATGGATCCCCAGTTTCCCTAGAAATTTTAAAATTACGCTAGCCCAACACTTTTGTAAATCTATGGACATTGACAGCTTTTGCTCGCACCTTATGGGCAAAAGCACAAAGAAGACTGCAACCAACAGACACCGAACAAGACTTCAACCGACAAATATACATTTACCTGACATAGAATACCACCGCATTTACCGTAATTATGTCTTTTCTTCATTTCTACAACCCTCAGGTAATGATACACATAGTCGATAAGGAATACAGGCACAGATATCAGCAATCACATATCTCCCCCATTCATGTATCATCAACTAAAATGTGCTCCCCCATTTTGTTACAACCAAAGCCGAAAAGAGCTCGGTAAAGTTTGACAGCCCATCCACAGACCCGTACCACGGGATAAGAAGGAATTCAAATGTATACTTCGCAATGCCTCGAAGCTTGATGTACAACACGTACGGCACGATGATACATGACCCCCCAAACATGGATTCATACACACATGCTTCTACTATCTCACTAGGTCATACCCTCTTCACACCTTCTCCACTCTCCTCCCTTACCCAACCATGGAAATGTATTAACCCCTGACATATTTTTCTCTTTTTGAAATGTTTTAGAAGGTGGCAGTTATTGTTGACTGCCAAAGGGTGGACTGTCAAAGTCAGAAAAATATCTCTATGCACACTACCATATTTTCACCTCACACAGGTCCGTGCTGCGCATGCGTACGCTCTCCCGTGCGTGCGCATACTCACAGTCGCGGGCACCCGCAGGCATGCGTATTTACGGTAGAGTTTATGTGATCGTAGCGTGCGACTCAATCGTTACATATTTTCACTATATAATGTATTTTGTAGATCATGGTCCCTTTGATAGATTCTGAAAGTTTGGTTAATATAGAATGTTCATGAACAGAGAAATCCCTCTTTGTATTGTACGAAGGGTCTAACAGGAGTCATACAGTGGTGTTTAGTACCCATCGGAAGAGTATTTAATTAGCAATATTCCGGTGTTGGTTTGGAGCGGATTAATCGCTCGTGCGAATAGTTAGTTATGGACATAAGAAGTTTATGTCCATTTACTATTATTTGCTCTTACTTAGCCATGCGGCGGGAAACCCAGTTTCCCTCCCACCTGAGCTGTTGGAAATCGTCACAGCCCACCTGTATGAATCAACCTATGACCTTTTGTTATAGTGCGAGGAGGAATTCCTGTGTCCAATGAACAATGAGATTGTAGGGACCATTGAATTGTATTGTGTGTGGGGCATAAATAGACAAGCCGATCACATCCAGCTCTCACTCTTCAACGGTTATCATTGCTGAAAATCGGGAGCTGGATGTCCAGAGGCGCATGCGATCGTTTCCCCTTGTGCGTAAGTGTTTCTCCGCAACCATATTGATCTTCTTGTTATTGTGGGCCAATCTCTCTCTCAATCTCTCTCTCTCTCTCTCTCTCTTCTCCTCTTTCTCTCTTATTTTCCCTTAAAACGTAATTGTATTGTATTGTATTTCCTGTGTAGTTATCTGGTTAGGTAGTCTATGTTATATTGTAGTGTATGACTTGTATTGTGATAATTCTTTTGCAAGTATATCATTCATAATATATATATTAGGCGTTGGACCCTAAGCACGGTATCAGTGTATTTCTTATAGTGCTAAGTATTCACAGAGCGTCGGTGACGCTCAAACAGCTTTTAAGTTAATAAGGTTACACTAGGTTGCATCTACACCCTATTTCTACACTCAGGTTTTACTGCATAATATACTGTTTAAGGTTTAGATATAAAGGTTCAACATTGTGAGCGTCAGCGCCGCTGGTGATCTCCTCGTGGTCCCGAGCGTCCGCTACGCTATAGCGAATCATTACGTTAGACGGCAGCCAATAGCGTGCCTGCCTGTGATCTCTTGGCCGTAAGCGAACGTGACGCTTGAGCGTCTCGACTACGGCTAAGCGATTGCTACGCAACGAGCGTACCCTTACGGTACTCCATACGTGAATAGCGTACAGTGTTCTTAGACCTCACAAAGGGTTTTATATAAGATAAATATCTAGCTTTACATTGCACTTGAAATTTTTCGGGTTTTGTGTTTTGGTTTTGGGTTCGGTTCCGCGGCCGTGTTTTGGGTTCGACCGCGTTTTGGCAAAACCTCACCGAATTTTTTTTGTCGGATTCGGGTGTGTTTTGGATTCGGGTGTTTTTTTCAAAAAACCCTAAAAAACAGCTTAAATCATAGAATTTGGGGGTCATTTTGATCCCAAAGTATTATTAACCTCAAAAACCATAATTTCCACTCATTTTCAGTCTATTCTGAATACCTCACACCTCACAATATTATTTTTAGTCCTAAAATTTGCACCGAGGTCGCTGGATGACTAAGCTAAGCGACCCTAGTGGCCGACACAAACACCTGGCCCATCTAGGAGTGGCACTGCAGTGTCACGCAGGATGGCCCTTCCAAAAAACACCCCCCAAACAGCACATGACGCAAAGAAGAAAAAAAGAGGTGCAATGAGGTAGCTGTGTGAGTAAGCTAAGCGACCCTAGTGGCCGACACAAACACCTGGCCCATCTAGGAGTGGCACTGCAGTGTCACGCAGGATGGCCCTTCCAAAAAACACTCCCCAAACAGCACATGACGCAAAGAAGAAAAAAAGAGGCGCAATGAGGTAGCTGTGTGAGTAAGCTAAGCGACCCTAGTGGCCGACACAAACACCTGGCCCATCTAGGAGTGGCACTGCAGTGTCACGCAGGATGGCCCTTCCAAAAAACACTCCCCAAACAGCACATGACGCAAAGAAGAAAAAAAGAGGCGCAATGAGGTAGCTGTGTGAGTAAGCTAAGCGACCCTAGTGGCCGACACAAACACCTGGCCCATCTAGGAGTGGCACTGCAGTGTCACGCAGGATGGCCCTTCCAAAAAACACTCCCCAAACAGCACATGACGCAAATAAGAAAAAAAGAGGTGCAATGAGGTAGCTGTGTGAGTAAGCTAAGCGACCCTAGTGGCCGACACAAACACCTGGCCCATCTAGGAGTGGCACTGCAGTGTCACGCAGGATGGCCCTTCCAAAAAACACTCCCCAAACAGCACATGACGCAAATAAAAATGAAAGAAAAAAGAGGTGCAAGATGGAATTGTCCTTGGGCCCTCCCACCCACCCTTATGTTGTATAAACAGGACATGCACACTTTAACCAACCCATCATTTCAGTGACAGGGTCTGCCACACGACTGTGACTGAAATGACGGGTTGGTTTGGACCCCCACCGAAAAAGAAGCAATTAATCTCTCCTTGCACAAACTGGCTCTACAGAGGCAAGATGTCCACCTCATCATCATCCTCCGATATATCACCGTGTACATCCCGCTCCTCACAGATTATCAATTCGTCCCCACTGGAATCCACCATCTCAGCTCCCTGTGTACTTTGTGGAGGCAATTGCTACAGCCGTGGACTACCGTACTGTGTCTGCTGCTAATATAGACTGGATGATAAGGAGATGAAATCAATATATATATATATATATAATATCACTAGTACTGCAGCCGGACAGGTATATATATTTATTATGTAATGACTGATGACGGACCTGCTGGACACTGTCAGCTCAGCAACACCGCAGACTGCTACAGTAAGCTACTATAGTAGTATGTATAAAGAAGAAAGAAAAAAAAAAACCACGGGTAGGTGGTATACAATTATGGATGGACGAGCGACTGCCGACACAGAGGTAGCTACAGCCGTGGACTACCGTACTGTGTCTGCTGCTAATATAGACTGGATGATAATGAGATGAAATCAATATATATATATATAATATCACTAGTACTGCAGCCGGACAGGTATATATATTTATTATGTGATGACGGACCTGCTGGACACAGTCAGCTCAGCAGCACCGCAGACTGCTACAGTAAGCTACTATAGTAGTATGTATAAAGAAGAAAGAAAAATAAAAAAAACCACGGGTAGGTGGTATACAATATTATATATATATTATATACAATTATATATATATATATATATATATATATATATATATATATTAAACTGGTGGTGACTGGTGGTCAGGTCACTGGTCACACTATCAGCAACTTGCAAGTAGTACTCCTAAGTAGACAATCACAATATATATTATACTGGTGGTCAGTGTGGTCACAATGGCAGTGTGGCACTCTGGCAGCAAAAGTGTGCACTGTACGTTATATGTACTCCTGAGTCCTGCTCTCAGACTCTAACTGCTCCCCACTGTCAGTGTCTCCCCCACAAGTCAGATAATATACAGTCACACTATCTATCACTTCAGCAAGTAACTAGTACTCCTAATGCTCCCCAAAATTACTACTGTGTCTCTCTCTACTGTCTCACTCTCTTCTCTATAAACGGAGAGGACGCCAGCCACGTCCTCTCCCTATGAATCTCAATGCACGTGTGAAAATGGCGGCGACGCGCGGCTCCTTATATAGAATCCGAGTCTCGCGATAGAATCCGAGCCTCGCGAGAATCCGACAGCGGGATGATGACGTTCGGGCGCGCTCGGGTTAACCGAGCAAGGCGGGAAGATCCGAGTCGCTCGGCCCCGTGTAAAAAAACATGAAGTTCGGGCGGGTTCGGATTCCGAGGAACCGAACCCGCTCATCCCTAATTTTTACATCTATGAACCTTAGCAGTGATACTGCACACCAGATTAAATTAGCCCTGCCCCCTGCCATTAGGCCATGCCTCTAAGCAAATGGCTGCCAAGCTTTCTTGAATCATGATGCTCAATAATCTCAGCTTAGTTTTCACAGCATCCCTAGGACGGACATAGTGTATTTTGTTTATATTCATAATGTCAAGAGCAAAAGGTACAAGGTCTTGTCAACATGGGACATGCTTTCAAAGTCGACATTCACCATGTAGGCCAGGGGTGACAAACCAGTCAGAGACAAAGAGCCAAAACATCTTGTTAGGTACATCAAAGAGCCGACATCAAGCCGAAGGCGCGTGTGCAAAAATGGGGTGTGGCCTTGTGCCTGCGAGGCCACACCCCTGGTATAAAATACAATGAAAATGCCAGATCCACATAAAATGTATTTTAAAGCCAGATCCAACATAAAATACATTGAAAAAGACACTTCCACATAAAATAAGTTTAAAAAATCCAGATCCACATAACATATATTGAAACGGCCATATTCACATAATACACTTCAGCTCCTCCATGTGTCACTTCAGTCAGCACCCGCCTGTGTCACTCCAGCCAGCCCATGTGTGAATGTGTCACTCCTGTTAGTACCCTCCTGTGTCACTCCAGCCAGCTTCCCCGTTGTGTCACTCCAGCCAGCTCCCCCATGTGTCACTCCTGCCAGGATCCTTCTGTGTCACTCCAGCCAGCTTCCCCGTTGTGTCACTCCAGCCAGCTCCCCCATGTGTCACTCCTGCCAGGATCCTTCTGTGTCACTCCAGCCCACCCTCATACTGTATGTCACTACAGACCAGTATCTGGCTCCCTCAGTTTTCAGTCGCCGTACTGCTGCTGTGTGTCTGGCTGGAGTGCACCGGTTTCCAGGATCCGTTGTGGTCAGGTGACTTTCAGTGTTGGGAGACACATTTGAATAAAGAAAGAGCCGCATGCGGCTCAAGAGCCACACGTTGGCCACGGCTGATGTAGGCGTTAATGGCATGTTAACATAATTCGAGGGTCAAAAATGCATCTTAGACGCACAGCAGACTCATAATATACATATATATATATATATATATATATATACATTAACATATATATATGTATCGCATATTAAGTTAATCAGTACAATCTCCTGGTACATCCTACTTGCATCGCGTTGCGACTAAGACACATTTTCAGCAAAAAAGATGCAAGATGTATTAGGACACATCTGTACCTGGTACAGTAGGTCCAGTGACCGTGGAGAAGTCTTCTGCAACTGGCGGTCAGCTGATGAGGACTTCCAGTGGATCCAACAGTGAGTATCGCTAACCCTTACCCTCCTCCTAGTGCCTAATCCTAACCCTCCCCTCCTGTGGCCTAATCATCCTAACCCTCCATTGCCAGTCTGTGCAGAATGTCAGCTTTTCACTTGTAGGTTCTAGGGGCCCATAAGCGGGTGTGGTATGAGTTGCCGGCGGCCGGGTTCCTGGCGCCCTGCATACTGACGCCGGGATCCCGACCGCCGTCTTGCCGGATGTTAAGGATTCATCTGATGGGGTACATCTTGACTAAAACATTATAGAAGTCAATTAGTGGCCATAATAAAACTATTTGGTATAATTTTATTGGGTCAAAAATAGTTAAACGATATATATCTAAAATAGAACATTTTCCTCAATAAGCATGATCGAAAGAATAGTATATTTTATGTAGCTAGTTTATAGGACCAGGACAAATTCAGTTCCTCATAGTATCTCATGTGGCAGATAAATATGCTGTAGTATGAGAGACAATAATCCATTCCTTGGATTGGATTAAGTGGTGTTTAGAGTGGGATCCGTTCTCTAGGTCGACAGAAACTAGGTCGACACTATCTAGGTCAACCACTATTGGTCGACAGTAACTAGGTTGACAGGGTCTCTAGGTCGACAGGGTCTCTAGGTCGACATGTTCTAGGTCGATAGGTCAAAAGGTCAACATGAGTTTTTCACAATTTTTTCTTTTTTTGAACTTTTCATACTTAACGATCCACGTAGACTACGATTGGAAGCATGGCAAGCGAAGCGAGCCATGCGAGGGGACACGGTGCACTAATTGGGGTTCCCGGTCACTCTATGAAGAAAACACCAAAAAAAAAAAAAAAACCTCATGTCGACCTTTTGACCTGTCGACCTAAAGACCCTGTCGACATAGAGACCCTATCGACCTAGTTACTGTCAACCAATAGTGGTCGACCTAGACACTAGTTACTTTCTACCTTCCATACCACACCCGTTTAGCGTATCTGGTGTCCATAATGAACTGGAGGAGATGGATAACAGGATGGCCAATAAATATAGTAGGTAGGGTTGCAAGCAGCAGATGCGGTTACATTGCCGGCAATCGGGATCCCGACGGTCAGGATACTGATGCCGGAATCCCGACCACTGACAATGGCCACAGCCAGAATCCCAGCTAACAGGGGCTATTCCCACTTGTGAGTGTCCATGACACCCATATAGAGGGAATCCAACCTGAGCTTGCAGCGTGGAGAGGACTGCAAACCTGCAAGATGCTTCATTGCGCTCCCCCCCCCCTCCCCCCCTTCCCGACAGCATTCTGGCAGCTGGTATCCCGACGTCGGTATGCTGTCCGCCGGCCGCCGGCATACCATAGCCAACCCACAAGCAGTACAGTATTCACAATAAAATAAAATCTAATATCTATTATTATATGTACACCGAAAAACATACTTACCAACATATTCTCAGTAGACCCGGCAAGAAATATATGCTTAAGGTTGAAGTTAAATTGCATTTGGAATTTACTGGATGGTTTAACTTTTTAGTGCATATGCATCACATTTATCATGTTTATTGTGTACAGTGAATAGTGGCAAACAAGAAATAGAGCATTGCAGACAGCAATGTTAGTATTGATGCTTGCAAAATTTCCCAAATTTTGTTACTAATGTAATACAGAAAGCATTTAAGCATAGATACACCCATAGGTGGAGCTAGAAATGCCCTTTGGGCAGATCATGGCATGCCCCATCACCTGCGCCACTTTGACCTCGACATTCTGTACCCTGAAGGATACAACATCTCTTATTAATGCCCTCATCGTTTCCTGCTTGTACTACTGTAACTTACTCTTTGGTCTTCGACTCTACTGATTCTACCCAGCTAAATTTGTATTCAATGCTGCTGCCTGTCTTGTCTTCCTATCACATAGTTCTGATTCAACCTCTCTTTCAACTCTCCCCCTCTGCTCCTCCTCAGCATTAAGTTTAAACTCCTCATCCTCACTCCAAGTTAACCTCCAATCCTTTAGACCAGTGGTGGCCAACGCGTGGCTGTTGAGCCACATGCGGCTCTTTCTTCATTCAAATGTGGCTCCCAACACTCAGTCACGTGACCATAAGAGATCTGTAAACCGCTGCACTCCAGCCAGACATGCAGCAGCACTACGTAGACTGAGAACTGAGGGAGCCAAATACACACGGGGGAGCTGGCTGGAGTGACACATGGGGGAACTGAAGTATATTATGTGAATCTGCCTTTTCAATATATTTTATGCGGATCTGGCTTTTTCAATTATTTGATGTAGAAGTGGCTTTTTCATTGTATTTTATGTTGGATCTGGCTTTTTCAATGTATTTTATACCAGGGTCGTGGCCTAGCAGGCACAAGGTCACACCCCATTTTTTGCAAGTGCGCCTTCGTCTCCAAGTCGGCTCTTTGATGTACCTAACAAGATTTCTTGGCTCTTTGTCTCTGACCGGTTGGCCACCCCTGCTTTAGACTATAAGATCTCACAAGCATGGTCTTCCACCCTCTTGGTTCTCACGTCACATTTTCCTGGTTTCCTGTACGTCCCGAATTAGAGTTTCAGTCAATGAGCCAAATGTAATAGGGATCCTCACCCGACTTCTATACCAGTTTGACCTTGGAAACGCTGCCCACCACCGGACAACGCTCTCCCTCGTTGCTGCACTGTGTCGCTGCCTGACTGACGTCTCACACGGAACACCGCTCTCCTTGCGGCTACAGACTCTGTATTGCACTTGGAACAGGTAGTCATTACCCGGGCACTTGCTATGTGAATACCGGAGTACAAGTTCTTTCACCTGTGTGTGCAACTATTGCTGCTATGAACTGAGGCCCTCATTCCGAATTGTTCACTCGCTAGCTGCTTTTAGCAGCATTGCACACGCTAGGCCGCCGCCTACTGGAAGTGAATCTTAGCTTAGCAGAATAGCGAACGAAAGATTAGCAGAACTGCTACTAAATAATTCTTTGCAGTTTCTGAGTAGCTCCAGACCTACTCACAGATTGCGATCAGCTCAGTCCGTTTAGTTCCTGGTTTGACGTCACAAACACGCCCTGCGTTCGGCCAGCCACTCCCCCGTTTCTCCAGACACTCCCGCGTTTTTCCCTGACACGCCTGCGTTTTTTAGCACACTCCCGGAAAACGACAAGTAACCTCCCAGAAACTCCCCTTTCCTGTCAATCATTTACCGATCAGCAGTGCGACTGAAAAGCGTTGTACGAACACCAGCAAAACTGCTAAGTTTTTAGTTAAATAACTTAGCGCATGCGCGCTGCGTACCATGAACATGCGCATTTAGCAGCAAATCGCAGCATAGCAAAAATTGGCAACGAGCGAACAACTCGGAATGACCACCTGAGTGTAGAGGAGTTTGGATACTATTTATCTTTTATCTAGGGACTGTCTGGGCCCACTAGTGAAAATAAGTACAAGGCTTACTAAGAGATGGAGCACGGCGCTGTCCTACAAAAATATTGGTGGACTAAGTACAATTTGGCAGCTATAAAAATAATTAGTTATAAGATATATTTCTATTAATTGATGTATTTTGCTGGCAATACTGGTACTATATTAAGGGTGCTTTTATAAGGAATGTTTTATGTTTTAATTTTTTTATATTGTGTGTATATATATATATATATATATATATATACTAGGTGATTCATCGCGCCCCACGGGCGCTCTTCACACCGTCGTAAGGGGCTATGCCCCATTAACCCTTGTGGCGTGCAATATTTTTATTATATGGGAGTATTACCTCCAATCATAACTGTGTGAGTGGTTAAATATTGCATGGACAAAGGGCGTGCGATGGTTAAAGGGTCGAAGCCGCTTGCAATGGCGTGAACAGCGCACGCAGGGCCTGATGAATCACCAAGTAGGTGCTTTGGTTGGGGGAGTGGCGGGTGGGGGGGAGACGCGGATGGGATCTGGGGGTGCCACGGGAGGGGGAGGGGCGGTTGCGGTGGTGCCGCAGGTGGGGGAGGGGCTGGTGCGGTGGTGCCGCAGGCGATGGGCCGGAGCCACCACAGGTGGGGGAGGAGCAGTTGCGGAGGGTGCCCTGGGTGGGGGTGGGGCAAATGCGGTGGTGCGGTGGGAGGGGCGGGTGCTGGGTTGCTGCGGGTGGGGGAGGGGGTCCGTAGCTACCGCCGGTGCTGGAAGGGGTGTGGGGGTACCGCGGATGGGGCCCGGAGGTACTGAGAGTGGGGGAGGGGTGGGTAATGCTTATCCTGCTTCTCCTGTCAGCAGCTAAGCTGCTGTCCTCCCTTTGGCAGTGTCTCTCCCGGAGACTCGCACAGCAGCCAGTCACTATTGTTAGCGCCGGTGTCCCAACGCGCTGCATTACAGGGAAGAAGATGCACTCAATAAACTACAGCCCCCAGCAGCGCTACGGGCCGGAATGCTTCGGCGCTAAGGGCTGCTGGGAGCTGTAGTTTATTTAGTGCATCTACTTCCCTGTAATGCGGCACGTTGGGACACTGGTGGTAACAATAGTGACTGGCTGGCAGAACTGAGTGACTGGCTGAATCAATGTAAAAGGTGAGAGTGCTGTGCAGTGTCAGTGACACTGCACACAGGCCCGGCGCTAGCCGCTCAGCAAAGGGATGCAGTGCAGGGAGGCACCAGGAAGGAGAGGCGCTCTACCTGCTCTACATCCCTGTGCTGAGCTGCTGCTGCTATCCCTGCTGCTGCTGCCGGCTGCTGTCACACATGCAGCGGTGCCAGCAGCACAAAACCTCCTCACTCCCACAGCGCCGGCAGCACAAAGCCTCCTCTCTTCCCACGCTCCCTTGTGTGACATTCAGTGGCCAGGCGGGAGCCAAAGGGGCGGAGCTAGATGAAAATAAGGGGTGGAGCTAGACGGGACCATGCTGCAGGAGGAGGATGAGCTGCTACAGCTTCGGCCAGCCAGACTTCATTAGGTAAGTGTCTGGAAAGAGAGTGAGTGTGTGTCTTTATATACAGTGTCTGTGTATACTGTATATATGTGTGACTGTGTATGTGTGTAATGTATATACAGTGTGTGTGTGTGTGTGTGTGTGTGTGTGTGTGTTTGTGTATATATATATATATATATATATATATACACTACTCAAAAAAATAAAGGGAACACTTAAACAACACAATGTAACTCCAAGTCAATCACACTTCTGTGAAATCAAATTGTCCACTTAGGAAGCAACACTGATTGACAATCAATTTCACATGCTGTTGTTCAAATGGAATAGAAAACAGGTGGAAATTATAGGCAATTAGCAAGACACCCCCAATAAAAGAGTTGTTCTGCAGGTGGTGACCACAGACCACTTCTCAGCTCCTATGCTTTCTGGCTGATGTTTTAGTCACTTTTGAAAGCTGGCGGTGCTTTCACTCTAGTGGTAGCATGAGACGGAGTCTACAACCCACACAAGTGGCTCAGGTAGTGCAGCTCATCCAGGATGGCACATCAATGCGAGCTGTGGCAAGAAGGTTTGCTGTGTCTGTCAGCGTAGTGTCCAGAGCATGGAGGTGCTACCAGGAGACAGACCAGTACATCAGGAGATGTGGAAGAGGCCGTAGGAGGGCAACAACCCAGCAGCAGGACCGCTACCTCCGCCTTTGTGCAAGGAGGAACAGGAGGAGCACTGCCAGAGCCCTGCAAAATGACCTCCAGCAAGCCACAAATGTGCATGTGTCTACTCAAACGATCAGAAACAGACTCCATGAGGGTGGTATGAGGGCCCGACGTCCACAGGTGGGGGTTGTGCTTACAGCCCAACACCGTGCAGGACGTTTGGCATTTGCCAGAGAACACCAAGATTGGCAAATTCGCCATTGGCGCCCTGTGCTCTTCACAGATGAAAGCAGGTTCTCACTGAGCACGGGTGGTCTTCAGTATGCCGGCTGTCGGGATCCCGGCGCACAGTATACCGGCGACGGGATCCCGACAGCCGGCATACTGACACTTATTCTCCCTCGTGGGGGTCCACGACCCCCCCTGGAGGGAGAATCGCCATCATGCCTGCAAGGGGCTTATTTGCGCTCGCCACACTGTCGGTATGCCAGCAGTCGGCCTCCCGGCGCCGGGAGCCTGACCGCCAGCATACCATACTACACTTCTGAGCACATGTGACAGACGTGACAGAGTCTGGAGACGCCAAGGAGAACGTTCTGCTGCCTGCAACATCCTCCAGCATGACCGGTTTGGCAGTGGGTCAGTAATGGTGTGGGGTGGCATTACTTTGGGGGGCCACACAGCCCTCCATGTGCTGGCCAGAGGTAGCCTGACTGCCATTAGGTACCGAGATGAGATCCTCAGACCCCTTGTGAGACCATATGCTGGTGCGGTTGGCCCTGGGTTCCTCCTAATGCAAGACCTCATGTGGCTGGAAGTGTGTCAGCAGTTCCTGCAAGATGAAGGCATTGATGCTATGGACTGGCCCGCCCGTTCCCCAGATCTGAATCCAATTGAGCACATCTGGGACATCATGTCTCGCTCCATCCACCACAGACTGTCCAGGAGTTGGCGGATGCTTTAGTCCAGATCTGGGAGGAGATTCCTCAGGAGACCATCCGCCACCTCATCAGGAGCATACCCAGGCGTTGTAGGGAGGTCATACAGGCACGTGGAGGCTACACACACTACTGAGCCTCATTTTGACTTGTTTTAAGGACATTACCTCAAAGTTGGATAAGCCTGTAGTGTGTGTTTCCACTTTAATTTTGAGTGTGACTCCAAATCCAGACCTCCATGGATTAATAAATTTGATTTCCATTGATAATTTTTGTGTGATTTTGTTGTCAGCACATTCAACTATGTAAAGAACAAAGTATTTAATAAGAATATTTCATTCATTCAGAACTAGGGTGTGTTATTTTAGTGTTCCCTTTATTTTTTTGAGCAGTGTATATATATATATATATATATGTGTGTGTGTGTGTGTGTCTGTTGTGTGTGTATGTGTGACTGCAGCATAATGTGTGTAAGCGTCACTGATACAGTAGGCATTACGTGTGTAAGCAGCACTGGTACAGGGGCATTATGTGTGTAAGCAGCACTGGTACAGGGGGCATTACATGTGTAAGCGGCACTGGTACAGGGGCATTATGTGTGTAAGCAGCACTGGTACAGGGGGCATTACATGTGTAAGCGGCACTGGTACAGGGGCATTATGTGTGTAAGCAGCACTGGTACAGGGGGCATTACGTGTGTAAGCAGCACTGGTACAGGGGCATTATGTGTGTAAGCAGCACTGGTACAGGGGGCATTACATGTGTAAGCAGCACTGGTACAGGGGGCATTACGCGTGTATGCGGCACTGGTACAGGGGGCATTATGTGTGTAAGCGGCACTGGTACAGGGGGCATTATGTGTGTAAGCGGCACTGATACAGTAGGCATTATGTGTGTAAGCAGCACTGGTACAGGGGCATTATGTGTGTAAGCAGCACTGGTACAGGGGGCATTACATGTGTAAGCGGCACTGGTACAGGGGCATTATGTGTGTAAGCAGCACTGGTACAGGGGGCATTACATGTGTAAGCGGCACTGGTACAGGGGCATTATGTGTGTAAGCAGCACTGGTACAGGGGGCATTACGTGTGTAAGCAGCACTGGTACAGGGGCATTATGTGTGTAAGCAGCACTGGTACAGGGGGCATTACATGTGTAAGCAGCACTGGTACAGGGGGCATTACGCGTGTATGCGGCACTGGTACAGGGGGCATTATGTGTGTAAGCGGCACTGGTACAGGGGGCATTATGTGTGTAAGCGGCACTGATACAGTAGGCATTACGTGTGTAAGCAGCACTGGTACAGGGGCATTATGTGTGTAAGCAGCACTGGTACAGGGGGCATTACATGTGTAAGCGGCACTGGTACAGGGGCATTATGTGTGTAAGCAGCACTGGTACAGGGGGCATTACATGTGTAAGCGGCACTGGTACAGGGGCATTATGTGTGTAAGCAGCACTGGTACAGGGGGCATTACGTGTGTAAGCAGCACTGGTACAGGGGCATTATGTGTGTAAGCAGCACTGGTACAGGGGGCATTACATGTGTAAGCAGCACTGGTACAGGGGGCATTACGCGTGTATGCGGCACTGGTACAGGGGGCATTATGTGTGTAAGCGGCACTGGTACAGGGGGCATTATGTGTGTAAGGGGCACTGGTACAGGGGGCATTACATGTGTAAGCCAGGGACGTGCAGTCAGGGGAGGTAGGGGAGGAAGTGCCTCCCCTGTCATTACTGATTGAAATAATAGGAAGAAGATACTTATGACACATATTCTGTGTCATAATAAACTTCTTCATATTAATCTGTTAATTTTAATGCTTTAAATTAGTTTGGGAGGCACTGATAGCAGTGCCTCCCGTTGACAATGGGAGCCGGGATAAAGCGGGGGGCGGAGTCAGCCAGTGGGCTGTAAAAGCCCATTCGAAAAAGAGGGCAAAGCGGCACTTATACAAGTGCCTCGCTGACAGGGACGCCCACATCAAAGAACGCCCCTGTCAGCGAGGCAGTTGTGATTGGACAGAGGATCCAGCACTGGATCAGCTGTCCAATCACACATAAGAGGGGAAGTGGCGGCAGGAACCGGCGGATGGCATGAATCACCTGGTGGGTGTCTGTCAGGCAGACTTGAAGCCCTGCACCTCTTTGTATAATGCCGTTTGTACTATATGTATAATGAGTGGCACTGGCAGGGACTCATATGACACGATTCTATAAGAATAGTGTCATTCTTGGCCCCGCTCCCTCACATAGACCCGTGAATCACGGCACCGCGAGTGGGCGGAGCCTAATAAAGCAGAGTGCCCAGCTTCGTTCCTTACCAGCACCTGTCCTGTGCTGCCGGCAGCTAAGTACAACTACTGTAAGTATAAATATATGTACATACATGCTGGTGTTTTTTCTTCATCAACAAGAGGTTATTGCAATAAGGTCCTTATTGCAGTGGGTGCCGTCTGATACAGTGTTTCGGCTTCACTGACCCAAGGGATTCCAGAGAATAAAATCACATGTTTTTAGTGGTCTGGTGAGGAGTGCTGCTGGAATATTGTGTGTGTATATATAATTTTATATATATATATATATATATATATATATATATATATATATAAAATTATTATTTTTTTATTTATTTATTTATTATTATTTTTTTTGCGGCACTCACAGGACTTTAGACATCCAGGTATTATCCTCACATCTTAGCAGTACACTCCATGATGCGGTGTAATCATGTCAATGTTTCATTTTAATATAATTTTTTTTCGTCATGACGAAATTTGAAATATTAAAATGAAATGTTGACATGATTACACCGCATCATGTAGTGTACTGCTTAGATGTGAGGATGATACCTGGATGTCTAAAGTCCTGTGAGTGCCGCAGTCCTGCACCTAACTTTAATTAGACCTTTTTGAAGGCACCCTTCCCTATATGTATATCCGACTTTTAGATTGCCGGTGGGGGGGGGAGTGGAAATAGTCCCTGCTGGTCAGCATGCCGACCAGTCGGGCTATTCACTGTTTGGGATCCCGGTATATATATATATATATATATATATATATATGTAGGTGGAATCATCTATGCTTGTTTAACACGTTTTGCCTAATCTGCTATTTCTACAAAAGCCTATGGAGTGCCGCCTGGTTCTTCTGCAGCTCTGATGATCGCAGTGTCTCAGCACCCCCTCTCTATCTGTATGTTTCTGGATGCTTTAGGGATGGGAGTGCCATTACTATGTATGGATATATATATATATATATATATATATATATATATATATATATTGTATATACAAATTATGGAAACCACCTTCAACAAATCCTGCGTTTGCCCCTGAGTAGCCCACATGTTTTGGTGCGGCGGTTCCTCCTCCGCAGCTTACTGTATGTCACCAATTAGCAGCGGAGCAAAATATGAACTTCGTGAAGGTGGCTGCATTGGTTGGCTGGGTGGCTGTAGCAGACGGTGCTGCTGCTGATCAGCGCTTCAGCCTTCTGTACAATCCAGGTATGCAAGCACCATAAGAAATATATATATATATATATATATATATATATAATCCTCTGTTGTGTGTCCAATGTCCCACACTCAGCACATCACTCCAGGATTTTAGAAAAGAAATTATTTAATGCATAAAGAAACAATATTCCATCCATGTGGTAATATATCTGTGCAGCATGCTTTAGTCAACGGCTTCGGTATCCCGATAATTCTAATCCTGACGTTGGGATGCCGGCCCCTGGAATGCCGTCAGCGGGGCGAGCGCAAAGAAGCCCCTTGCGGGCACTCTGCGCTTGCCACGCTGCGGGCTCGGTGGCTTGCTTCACTCGCCACACTTTTATATTCTCCCTCTGTGGGTGTCGTGGAGAATATGTCAGTACTGTGGTGGTCAGGATTGTGGATTGTGGCGGTTGGGATCCCAGCGTCGGTATTCCGAGCGCTAGGATCCCAACCACCAGGATCTTAACCGGATCCTATATATATATATATATATATGGGATCTTAACCGGATCCCATATATATATATATATATATATAGTGCAGAAGGGCAGGAGCCAGTGCCTCCCCAGCCAATGACCTCACTGCACATCACTGGTGTTAGCGGCATTGCTACAAGGGGCATTACGCGTGTAAGCGGCACTGGTACAGGGGGCGTTACGCGTGTAAGCGGCACTGGTACAGAGGGCAGCAGGACATAGGACGCTGCAGTAAAAGGATGTTTTTCCCCCCTATCTACAGTACAGAGACTTGCTGCAGATGCCGTGGCATAGCCTCCAGCTGCATCTTTTTGGCAGGTACAGCATACCCTCCAACTGTACCTTTTCGGCCGGTACAGTACCGTTTTTTTATGGTCTGTACCGGCCAAAAAGGGCTGTGTACCGATTTTGACTCACTGCATCTCCATTGAAAGTATAGGAAAGGGGGCGTGGTCACGCCCCCTTTACCCGCGGCCACGCCCCCTTTCCTTATTTGTACCGATTTTTTAAGTGTAAAATGTTGGAGGGTATGGTACAGTCCCTTTTTTTAATGGTCTATACCGATTTTTGACTCTCCAAGCTTCCATTGAAAGTATATGAAAAGGGGCGTGGTCACGCGGCTGTACCCGTGACCACGCCCCCTTTTCGAATTTGCATACATTTTTATGTGTAAATTGTTGGAGGTTGTGTTGCTGCAGATGCAGTGGGCCTATTTTGGGGTGAGGGGCTGGAGCTGCAGGTCCATCAGTCCCATTGCTAATCCTGCTCTGTGAAAACACAGCAGGCAAAGGGCAGAGCCTCCCATTGGATGTAACCTGTGTGGGAGGGTGTTTCTCGCCCAATCAGCTGTGGACTGGGTGTGATAGACCTGCCACTAACCCAATGAGAGATGCGTTATACACACAGGCACAAAGTCACAGATCTGGGCTATTATATAGGATATATATATATATATATATATATATATATATATAAAATACATTTTCCAATCGCTAAGTGCTCTCTTTGACTATATATTCTTTTGTTGTAAACCTCTTTCGGATAACTATACTGGGAGCAGCATACGATTGGTTTTAGGTGGTCAGCACAATTATGGATTTTTACAAGAATTTCTAGTGTTTTCTGTGTATTTAAATATAAATAGTATTCTTGGGGCCCACGGCTGTGTCGGTTCAAACACAGCAGATCGGCTGCTGTTGTTTGCACGCACCCAGCATTGTGTCCTCTGAATTCTTACAAATGTAATAGGGTCAGAGTTTATTGGCACTCATTCCGAATTGATCGCTCGCTAGCTATTTTTTGCAGCGCAGCGATCAGATAGTCGCTGCCCATGGAGGAGTGTATTCTCGCTCTGCAAGTGTGCGAACGCTTGTGCAGCCGAGCGAGACAAAAAAGTTTTTTGCAGTTTCTGAGTAGCTCTGGACTTACTCAGCCGCTGCGATCACTTCAGCCTGTCCGGTCCCGACACTGACGTCAGACACCCGCCCTGCAAACACCTGGAGACGCCTGCGTTTTCCCTACCACTCCCAGAAAACGGTCAGTTGACACCCATAAACGCCCTCTTCCTGTCAATCTCCTTGCGATCGGTTGTGCGAATGGATTCATTGCTAGAAGAATTGCACAGCAACGATGCTGTTTGTACCCGTACAACGCACCCCGTGAGGCCCAGTGAGATGCTAAAAGCATCTCAGGGCTGCGATCACCTCTGCCTGATTGACGTTAGAATGTCTTTGGTGGGACGCGGTACGGACAACACAGACGTGTCCGGACCATTGCGGAGGCGGGCCATGGAGGCTGCATGACATCACACGCAGCCGCTGTGACCCGGAATGTGGCGGGTAGACGCCTGCCAGACAGGGAGCTACTCGGCGGGTGCAAAATCATTGCCGCTGTGTGAAGCTTTTGCACCCATGCAGGGGGGCTGGGGCCTGACATGTGGGGCGGACTAGCCCTGTGCTAGGCGTCCCCCCACATGTCTGAGTAACAGTATTTAAAAAACACAGTGCTCAGCATGTCATACACAGGACTCAAACTCACAACCTTATACAGTGCAGTCACACACCAAATCCTTGTTTGTCCCTGCCAGGCACAAAGACATCTATTGCTCCTCGTGAGAATTATATATAATTTTGTTGTATAAATAATTCTCTGTGTGGTTTTTGCGCCTTTAAAATCTGTATGTTCACTTAGATGTTCATATTGTATTGTAATATATCCTTTTGTTATTGTATACAGCGCTAGAGACACTGGTGATATTGCAGATTTGCGATATCAAATATATACTTATACCCATTTTTATGTACCCCAAATTTAATGAGAGCACTTATTTTGCTAAAAAACAACAACCTTTCTATCATTTTTTCACATTTGTAAAAACAAACAAACAGCCATTTGACCCAATTTAATTACACCAAATAGTTTTATTATGGCCACTAATTGACTACACAATAATTTATTATGGCCACTAATTGACTAAACAATAATGTTTTCCAATATTAGTTTGGCTTTTAGGGGTGTACAGGCAGATTTCCTCATTTTCTCCTATACTTATCTTTGACTTTGGTGACTAGAATTATTGTGCAAATCCCGTTTTCGCCATTTTGGAATAGGATAGGTGCGAAAAACAGGAGCACGCAGTCTACGATATGCTGTATTTTTGGAAGATAGGTGTGATGACTTAAGCCACGATCGCAGATCGCATTATCACGGCTAATTGGATATCCTCCACTTTGTGGCATCGTATGAATACATAATAATAATAATAATAATAATAATAATAATAATAATAAGAAGAAGAAGAAGAAGAAGAAGAAGAAGAAGAAGAAGATGAAGAAGAAAAAGAAAGAGTATTGTGTTGCTATAAAGCCTCATCCTGGCTGCACTTTTGCACTTTTGGAAACACCAAATAGCTTAAAAAAAGAAAAAGAAAAGAAAAACTAACAAAACATTTCCCACACAGTAGTTTTTATTACATTATGAAAGACTATTTATTATTTATTACGTTTAGAAAGAGTGCAAGTTTCTGTGTAATATGTTTTAGAAAATGTATTTAATCTGGTGGAATACGGAGGGAGGGTACAGATTGTGTTCTTTCACCAGCTGAATGCTCACCACGAGATATAATTCCTATGTTGCAAGAGGAAATGTATAGAATTCACTTGTAGGGTTGTACTGGATACACAATACCTGTCAAACTATTCAAATAAATAATGACCCAAGTCATGATATAAGTTTGGAAAAATGTGAAACGAAGAAATGAAGGGCGAACCGTTCATTCATAGAGTAGCAGTGTTATAGTATCTCCTGGGCTTGCAATCAGCTCTGCCTGGCGTGGGTCCAAGCAGCAATCTACATGCTAGACTTGGTACTTAGTTAAAAAAATAACCTTTATTCAAGTTCATATTGTGATGTGATTGTGCACTAATCCTGTAGACTGTGTCTCGGAATATCCCATTGTCCTTTTGTGATCCTGTAAAATTCTGAGGCTTTCAAAACTTTGAAGAAAATACCGGTCTGTAAAGGCTTCAGCCAGGCAGAGAAAACAGTCTCTGGTATCAGTTTCTTCTTTCAGATGGTTTTAGAATAATATGTAATGAAACACAATTCCAGTGACCGGTACATGTACTTGTATATACCAATCTACCTGCCGTTGTCACACCTGTGTCTCTTTCCATTATAAACTAGTAAGTTTGCAAAAGGTGGAGAATAAATTGGGACGTGAGCAATACTTACTACTGTAACTCTTTTGGTGCTAAGGATGAGTGGAACTCATCCTTATCATGTACATTACAAGTATTGAGGACGAGCCCCACTCATTCTATGCACCGCAGGAGTTCACATGGGGAGAAACTCCCCTTACAGGCCTCCCACTGCTGGGTACTGCCACTGGATCAGGTGATGAGATTTGAATTGATTAATTTTACCAGAGTAGTGATAACATCATTACTCACAATAAATAAAAAAACGACACAAAGGCTCATGGATACCCTCATATAAAACAGGGCTGTCCCCTCTTTCAAGTGTTGTGGTCCCTGAGGAGTTATGTCCTGGTGATTATGTGTAATCACTGGAGAATACCCCTGTACTGCAGAAACCATTAAGAAGTCCAAGGATGATCTCCTAAATAATGACTTATTATTCCTATTAGGGGTTGCCCTCATTTAAAAGATGGGAGTCCCCTCTTTAATATCATATCGCCCCTTAGTAGTTATTGTCTGGTTATCACATATGTTCACCAGACAATGTCACCCTGCACCGCAGAAACACTAGTAGAGCCATGAGATGGTGGAGACACTTTAAAGCACAATATTCCCCCTCTTAGCACCTAGAAATTTTGGAGCTCACTCACAAAAATGCTCTACAACTGGTTTAAATCCTAATCGCATTTGGGAAGCAGTTAGCTTCCCGGCGGTCAATATACCGATGCCGGGATCCCGAAGGAGGACGCAATGCCAGCGCCTAGATACCGATGCCACTCAGGATGCCGGCGTCACATTACCGGCAGCCAGCATCCATATCGTCCTTACAGCAGGACGTCCTGCCGCGGTGGGGGTGGTTAGGTTTATGCAGGAGAAGGGGGGTTAGCCTTAGGGAGCAGGGATGGGAAGGTTAGGGTTAAAGACGGGGAGGGAGGGTTATGTTTAGGCACTTAGCAGGGAAGGTTAGGGTTAGGCATCAAGCGGGGAAGGTTAGGTGTAGGCAGCGGGGAAGGGAGGGTTAGGGTTAGGCACCAAGTGGCAAGGCTTAGGGTTAGGCACCACCGGGGAGGGTTAGGGTTAAGCATCCCTAAGGGAGGGTTAGGGTAGGGAAAAGGTGAGGGTCAGGGGCCTTAATGGGGGCTGTTGGGATTCTGATGGACAGGATGCCGCTGTCGGTATACTGACAGCAGGCATCCCGTCCATCGGAAAAAAATCATACTAATCCCTGGCGTTTCCTACACATGCAATGGGAAATGCGATCAGCCTGAATTTGCCAAGCTCAAACTGTAATATTCTTTCTTCTGAACTAACAACATCTTCAGACGGCGTTAACCCAGGGCTTCCTCCGTTTTGCAAGTGAGAGAGGGGTCTTTTCAGATCCCTCCCCTTGCTCCTTAGCACTACCAATTCAGCTCCTGTGATATTAAGCCTCTGCACATGCGCAGAATAATTGCCAGTAAGCAGCACAGCCCAACATACAGAAAGCTTTGCGTTCCTCAACAGGTACTAAATCGCCGGGGCGCTCGCACAAGCTCTGCCCCAGCACACACATTTTAATACATTTGTGCAATATTTAAAAATATTGCATTGCCAAATTGGTAGAACTTTTCAGAGCACAACTGCTTTTCATACTTGCTAATCCTCCCTGAATGTTAGGGAGACTCTCTGTAATAGACGCAATCTCCCTGACTCCCTGAAGAGTCTAGCAATCTCCCTGATTGCACCTTATACATTCCAAAGGGATCATCAGTGCCATTTCCTGGCCTTTGTTTTAAGGCACAATGGGCCTTATTCAGTTTCGCTTACTGATGATTTTCCGCCCAGTGCCTACGCGCAGGAACTGCGCTGTGTGTGCGCATGCATCGAGATGCGATCGTATCTCAGTAATGCAAACGCCTCTGCCTGATTGACAGTGGCGTTTGTGGGGTGTTTGGTGGCGACGACGCGGCGTTGCGAGGGCGGGTACAGGCGATTTTGTGGGGCAGCCGCGCAATGTCACATGCGGCCGATACGATGGAGAACATGGCGTAGGCCCGATTGCCTTCGCAGCCAGACTGAGTAGGCACGGGGGCATCTCTTATTCAGCAAAGCAATCACAATTGAATTGCGATCGCATCGCTGGGCGCCACTAGCATGCGATTCTAGCAAAACTGCAACTCTTGCTGAATCAGGTCCAATGATCCCTATGGCTACATGCATTATCAAATGAGATTTCTCCTGGCCACTTATATGAAAAGCAACTGTGTGCTTTTATATAGTAGATCTTACGGATCAATATATATATATATATATAAAACAATATGGAACAGAGGGGGTCATTCCGAGTTGATCACTCGTTGCCGATTTTCGCAACGGAGCGATTAAGGCTAAAATACTCATGCGCATGGTACGCAGTGCGCATGCGCTAAGTATTTTAACACAAAACATAGTAGATTTACTCACGTCCGAACGAAGAATTTTCATCGTTGAAGTGATCAAAGTGTGATTGATAGGAAGTGCGTGTTTCTGGGCGGAAACTGGCCGTTTTCTGGGAGTGTGCAGAAAAACGCAGGCATGCCAGGATAAAACGCGGGAGTGTCTGGAGAAACGGGGAAGTGGCTGGCCGAACGCAGGGCGTGTTTGTGATGTCAAACCAGGAATGAAACAGCCTGAGCTGATCGCAATCTGTGAGTAGGTCTGGAGCTACTCAGAAACTGCTAAGAATTTTCTATTCGCAATTCTGCTAATCTTTCGTTCGCTATTCTGCTAAACTAAGATACACTCCCAGAGGGAGGCGGCCTAGCGTGTGCAATGCTGCTAAAATCTGCTAGCGAGCGAACAACTCGGAATGACCCCCAGAGTGCGCTATAATATACAATGAATGAATAATATTCAATTTCACGAATCGTAATCGAAGATTTCTTTAGATTCCGTTCCTCTTAATGGCTCCCCAATTCGGGCCTACAGAGAAACCCACTCACCAGAGAAAAGTATACACCCAACAGAAAACAACTGATTAATAATAAGTCTTGATAAAAAAGAATTTTGTACAGCATAGCTTTTTTTTATAAAACCACAAAATCGATTGGGCACACATCAAATTGCTTGGATGGTAAAAGAATAACCTCCTCACCTTAACGGTGTGAGCTCAAGGGGGTTATTTCAAAGCAAACGGGTAGTGTACAACAATCGATTATAGACCATGTACCTAAAGACCCAAGAGGAGGAGACAGGGAAGGAAAATTGCTCCGAGCCGAGGCCAGATGGATTTTTGAGCTCGACACAATCAATCCAAAGGGATTAAATGAAATTATGCCCTGGAATGTATTTGTTTGAGAGTGGACTGTCCAGCTAGGGCCTTGAGCCCCTCAGCCAGGGGCAATTTGAGTGGGGAGCATGATCAGTGTGCTCACTCCCTCTCTACCTGTACAAGAACAGGCAAATGCTCAGCAGCAGCCTCCTTCCCTCCCTCCTTACTGGACAGCCGCCATAGCATAAACTCTCAGATTTGGCAGCGTATGCTGTGCTGCAGTGCCAAAGGCAGAGAGGCTGCTGCTGCTAGGGAACAGGTCAAACCGAAGACCTTATGGTTTCTTTCCTGATACTTCTCATCAAAGCCTTTTAGACTACTGGATGAGAAGGACCAGGAGAGAAACTTCTACCATCAGGTCTTCAGTTTGACCATTTTCCTAGGAGGTGGACCCACTCAAAGGATACTATACCTAATAAGGTTATTAATCTCCACTGGAAGGGCCTTTTAAGGGAAGTCTTCTTTTTCTTAGAAACCATAGAGGATAAAAAGATTCCAAAGTTATTACCTACAAGCATGAACACCATTTTGACCTTTGTTTGGTACAATTAACCCACCTCTACCGGAGGAAATCCAGCAGGATTTGATTGGCTTTTTGCATTCCAACACCCCTGATGAAGAAATTATCGATGAAACGCATCGGATGATACAGATTTAATACTGCAAACATTGGTGGTTCTTGTACTTCCTGGATCAAGCAGATAGAACTCTGTAACTCCGTTGCAATTAAGTAAGCAATTGCTTGCACATTAGCAAATGCAATTCAGACCTGCACAGTAAGGGTATCTGAGGATATTGCGCAGTAGCAAAACACTGGCCATCAACATTGCATACATATCAGAATCAGGTCCATTGTTCGTGCAAAATTGGGACGCATGCACGGTGTAGTTCAAACACATGCGTAGATGGAAAATGTTGCTCCACTGTGTCTGATCACACTGCTACGTCTAACTCAGAATCAGGCCCATGGACACATACAACAGGGCATCCAGGTAATCAACATATTTACTGTAGCACAGCCTTTTGCACCTCCTCAGGTCCCTAGTAGACCACAATGGTCTACAGCAGCAGTTCCCAGACTCAGTCCTCAAGGCATCCTGACAGTCCAGGTTTTAAGGATATCCATGGCTGAAAACTGATGGTTAAATCAAATTGACAGAGGTACTAATTTAGTCACTTGTGCTCAAGCTTGGTTATCCTTAAAAACTGGACTGCTTGGGTGTCTTGAAGAACGAGTTTGGGAACCGTTAGCGTACAGGATAAAATATAGTCGCACTGACCATTGATAAGGCATAATTGGTCATCCCTTTTACACCCCCCACTGCCGCCATTTTAAAGTGGGGCATAAAATTGATCTGGGGGTCTCTTATCACAGATCCGGAGAAGTCCAAATAAAAACAGCTGCTTGGGCCAGGCCCCGGGGATCCAACTAGTGGATGACAGTAAAATGTATCAAGCAGCTTTGAGCCAGGTCTCGTCTCCTCACAAAAATCTTATATAAGTTATTTTGTTTTTTTCTTTACTGATTAAATTTTCAAAAAGCATAAACACTTTACTGGCAACCATAGAAATCTTTCTGGCATTGGTCAACCGTGCCATATGCTAAATTTGGACCAATCTAGTAGATTTTGTTCAAGATCCAACGAAAACATTATTCTAAACACTATACATCACTGATATATGTTTTCCATCTACTTTAGATAAGACTTATGGGTGCCAAAAGCTTGTTTTGTTTTCTACATTGCGATGATATGACTGCATATACTTGGCGCCAGTTACCCAGTCTGCCTTACCTTCACATGTAGGTTGCATAGCGGTAGCTGCTGGTGGGTGTAAATTAGTTTATCCTCCGTATTTACAGAATATGATGACTAGATAGTCACAAAGTGGAAATATACACAAAATGTCTCTAAAAAGAAGTATACAACTATACAAAATAAATTAACAAAGAAGAATATAGATGTATCAAGAGCACGTCTGCGTCTATATGCAGATTTGACAGTAATTTGAATTATTTATGTAAACATGTGCAGACCCACATGGAGATCCACTATGGCGGTTATTCAGATGTGGTTGGAGATGCGCTGTGCATCGCAAAGTACTGATTGCATGCGCAGGATCCGTGCTGCAGCTGTGACTTTTGGCATCAGACTGTAAGTGATTGACAGTCTGATGCCATTTGGGGATGGGGAGGGGCAGCGATGGCCTCCAGTTTCTCCAAACGGAGGCGTGCAGCCGCCGTTTAAGGGAAAGGAAGAGGCCAAGGAACTCTGTGGTTTTTCTGGCCTGGCCTCTAAAACAATCGGCTTGTGCGTCACTATGTGGCCACAAGCCACCCGATGGCGAGTAAGTGATCTGGTGCTGCATCATAGGAAACAGGTGGGATCAGTACTGCTTGTAAAAGATGCCTCCTGATGCATTTACATAGAGCGATAGCTACTTCAACCACATCTGAATTAGGCCCTATATGTGTCAACAGTCGTACTGATTGTGAGGCCTAGTGCATACGCACTAATCATGGTGATAGTACTAGCTAGCCACATATAACAAATACTATAAAACTGTTCTTGTGCCCTGTTTTGGGTTTTAAGTATATCTGATGCATGTCCAATGGTGTATCTATAATGTGTGCAAGCTGTGTGGTGCACACGGGAGAGCATCCACTCCACATATGGCCATGTCTGTGATGAAACCCTAACGTTCCCAAGGATTTATGCTCAGCAAGTGTCTTCTAGAAACATCACACCCAGTGGAACAGTGGCGTCACTATGGGTAGTGACACCCAGTGCGGCACTGTGGACTTCTTTGGTGCATGCAAGAGAGGGTGTATCTTTGTGCCCATGAAGCCACTACCCCTGAAGTGTGCTATTTGGGGGGCATGACCGCGTGCTACACTCCGTTCCTGTCATGCTGGGGGGCTTGCCCAGCAATTCTGTAACTACTAGGCAGCCCTCAGACTCTCCCTGCTCACTGCTGCTTGGAGACACCATCTAAGGTGTTGACATCTAAATAGCAGAGCAGCACCCCCCTTCCCTGTACCCCCTAGTGATGCCACTGCAGTGGAAACGTGTGTACCAGGGCTATTTAGAATGCAGCATGCTGTGGAACTACACATTCCTGGCCATGCTAAAACAGATGCACCACAGCCTCAGTTGAAATAAAACTTTACCCCTTTTTTGGAGATGTGATTGGGGACGGATTTGCCATCATAGTCACCGGGAACTTCCCCCGGGAGACCGGTGGTACCGCGGAACCAATTGATGGATGTGGCCCCGCCCCCAGAAATTAGTCACTCATACTTTCACAGCTAGAGCCTGTCAGCGACCCGCAGACAGGAGTAGCTCCGTGTTTCTGAAATTGCAAGCGACTGTTCACTCTCCTCCAGCACAGTAAGGGGTCTATCTACTAAGCCTTGGATGGAGATAAAGTGGATGGAGATTAAGTACCAGCCAATCAGATTCTAACTGTCATTTTTCAAACCCAGCCTGTGACATGGCAGTTAGGAGCTGATTGGTTGGTACTTTATCTCCAGCGACTTTATCTCCATCTAAGGCTTAGTAAATAGACCCTTCAATACTGAAAGGCAAGCAGTGGCAGGTGGGGAGTTTATACCGATCAGATGAGACTGGGCAGTGTTACCGGCTCCACTGGTATGACACGCTGCAGCAGATGTGCGGGAGCACACAGAACCCTCCCCTCTCCCCTCTCCGATGGACCACATGTTTTTTTTTTGTGACCACGGCCCCCCGGCCCCTGATCGTAGCACCTCCCCCCGCTGCATATTGCCGCGATTCGTGGGCCTGTGAGGAGATGGCAGAGGCAATGCAATGCAATTTATTTTCCATATAATCCATTTGACTCCACCCCCTCCCTAAATTCCTGCGAAAATGCAGTGGGGGCAGGGCGTAATTATGCAAGGTGCCTGGCTCAACTGAACAGCTGAAGTCCTGCTGCAGACTCCAAGTCCCAAAGTGTCAAGTAAGTAAAAGCAGGTGTTTGGGCCCGGGGTCAGCATCGCCACCATGTAATTGCATCTGCAACTAATATATATATATATATATATATATATATATATATAAAAGAGCAAAAATGACAGCACTCAAAACCATAGTACAGAATGAATAGATGGTGCAAGGCAGTAAAATAACATAAAGGCACTCGCTTTTCCAGCTCATTGGAAAAAGCAAAACAAGCCAGCACTCAAGGTTTAGATAAGAAAACGAAGAAGATTTATTCCATATCAAGGCGACAAGTGTACATACAGGCACAGCCCAACAGCTGTTTCAACCGATACAGGTCTTTCTCAGGGGGTTGAAACAGCTGTTGGGCTGTGCCTGTATGTACACTTGTCGCCTTGATATGAAATAAATCTTCTTTGTTTTCTCATCTAAACCATGAGTGCTGGCTTGTTTTGCTTTTTCCAATGAGCTGGAAAAGCGAGTGCCTTTATATATATATATATATATATATATACACACTAGGTGCTTCATCGTGCCCTACGGGCGCTCTTCTTACCGTCGCAAGGGGCTACGCCCCCTTAACCCTTGCATGCCTTTCTGGGGTTCAATATTTGTATTATATGGAGTATTACCTGCATTCCTTTGTTAGTGGTTAAATATTGCACAATGAAAGGGCGTGCGATGGTGAAGGAGGTGCAGCCCCTTGCGATGGCGTGTACAGCACCTGCAGGGCACGATGTACAGAATGTAGCGGGTGCGGGGGGGACTCCGGATGGGGGAGGGTGTCTGCAGATGCTGCAGGTGGAGGGGGGGGGGTGGATGTGGGGGGGGGGGGGCGGATGGGGAAGGGTCAGGAGGTGCTGCCGGTGGGGGAGGGGCAGAGGAGTGGGGGCTGCAGATGGAGGAGGTGTCCGGGGAGGGGTCCGGTTAGGGGCGGTAGGACCAGAGGGGTGAAAGGGCCAGGGTAGGGGCTGCAGGACCAGGACAGGGGTGACAGGACCAGGATAGGGGTGACAGGGCAAGCACAGGGGTGACAGGGCCAGGATAGGGGTGACAGGGCCAGGATAAGGGTGAAAAGGCCAGGATAAGGGTGACAGGGCAAGGCCAGGGGTGACAGGGCAAGGCCAGAGTTGACAGGGACATGATAGAACACAGGGCACGGGAGAGATTGGCATTAGGGAAAAAACAGTGGTGACAGACAGATGTGTCTTACCGGAGCCACTGCTGCTGGCTGCTGCTGTTCCACTCCAACCTGTTGGGATCTGCTGCTGGTGGAGACTTGGCATGGCTGACTCTCTCAGGCTGGAGTCCTGCTTCCTCTGCCCATCCGCATCCCTCCCCCCACTCCTCAGTCACACACCGCGGACCTCGCGCGGCTGCCGGGCACTGTGGTAAGGGGAGACTGGGAGTGACTGGTTAGCCCCCAGTAGACGCTGCGGCTGGAGGGAGGAGGGGGTCATAGCATGCATGCGGCATGGACCTCGCATCTGCCGGGCATGGTGGTAAGGGGAGACTGGAAGTGACTGGTTAGCCCCCAGGAGACACTGCGGCTGGAGGGAGGAGGGTGTCGGAGTCTGCAAGCAGCGCGGACTTCTGCAGCACTGCCCGCCGGCTAAAGTGTGTGAAGGAGCTGGGCGCACCTCACTGCGGGCGGCAGCGCTGCAGCTAGCGGTGGGGTTGCCGGGGCTGGAGATAACAGAGGCAGTACAGAATCCTGCACAATGGCAGGTGCCCCACAAAACTGCAGCTAAGAAGCATGGAGTGTGCCAGAAAGTGACGCTCCTCCACGCCAGAGAGCCCCTGCTGAGTATGCTGATGTGGGGGGTCAAGCACACAGTGAGCTGGTGCCCGTCTGTCTGTATGGCATACCCCCTCACACACCACCATACCTCCCAACTGTCCCGATTTTCGCGGGACAGTCCCATTTTTTGGGGTCTGTCCCGCTGTCCCATCAGTGGGCCGCAGTGTCCCGCGGTGGGGGGGGGGGGGGGGCAGTTGGGAAGCTCCTGTACTCGCTGTTCTGCTTAGCAGAGCAGTGGTGAATAGACACTGTGCGCATGCGCACAGCGTCTATTTGGTGGAGACAGAGGGAGAGGGGGCATCAGGGGGTATGGATTAAGGGGGGGGGGGGTCCTGCAGCAGAGCCGGATTAAGGGTGCACCCTGGGCCCCACAGTTTTAGGGGGGCCCCCGGCTGGAGTAGCTCTGTCCCAGCTCTGAAGCTCCCCCGTCCTGCCAGCAACAGCAGCAGCATTGTGCTACAGTCAGCAAACACTGCTGCGTGTTGGCAGGTCTGTGGTGTTGCAGGGAGGCAGCAGCCTACCTGCTTTCTTCTGCCTGTGCGGGTGTGTAGGGGGGAGCGACCACCCCCTCTGGATTTACCCCTAGCTGAGGAGCCAAAATCCCATTTAAAAAAAACAATTCCCAGAATTTGCATAAGGGGGCGTGGCCACGCATCCCGCGATTAGGCCACGCTCCGAACCCGCAGCAGGCACAGCAAAGAGATAGGGCTCCCCTGTCTCAAGTGCCCTGGGCCCCCCGGACTCATAATCCGCCCCTGGGGGCATGCCAGCAGCTCACAGAGCGCTGGGCATGCCCCCTCACTGACGTAAACGGGGCGTGGATCGCGATCACGGGTCCTCCGCGAAGCCACCCCCCTTTTATGTGGCTACGCCCCTTTTCATTGTGCGTGTGTCCCTCCATCTGCCTGAAGAAAGCTGGGAGGTATGCAGCCCTGTCTGCCTGAAGAAAGCTGGGAGGTATGCACCCCTGCCTGTGCCATGTCCATACCATCTGCTTCTGCTCCTATTCTCCTATAGATTTGCCCAGATCTGTGACTCATTTGACTAACTCCACCCAGTGTTGTGACTCCGCCCAGCATTAGCAAATGAGGCACAAAGTCACAGATCTGGGCTAATATATAGGAGATATAAACATGGATGGATGAAGTGCACTCACCAGGCTAGTTTTGGGTCACTGATTGGAACGGAGGTGCTGTGCTGGTGGGAGACTCCCTATAGACCCCACTGACACAGCGGGGCAAGCCAGGTGGAGCAATAGTTGTCTAACCCTGCCATATTCACTAGGGATGTGAGACTCTTGAATACCCCATCAATTGCCCTGGACTCTGTGAAGCAGCCCATACAGGACTGCTTTGTCTCTCCCCTTTTTGCTCCTAACTTGCTTCCCAGTAGTGAACATTCTCGGGTTATCCTGCTTATTTCACTGTGCAGAGAATCAGCATCAGCCAGTGCAGTTTAGGAGCTGCTCCATAGATCAGGTGAATGGCTTGGCTCTGTCTTGGACATAAATATCTGTGAGGAGTGTGGTACCCTCTGGGCTGAGATGTGTGCCACATACTGGCATTTCAGTCAAAGCCCTGAAAAACTGTTGTGACAAGCAGTTCTACAACAGCTGTGTGTGGGTAGGGGTTCTACAATGCAATACAATGTGGGATAATGTGTATCGGGGGCACTATAATATGGCATAGTTGTATCAGGGACAATACAATATGGCTTAATGTGTATTGGGGCACTAAGATGTGGCATAATGTGTATTGGGGCACTATGATGTGGGATAAGGTGTAATGGGGTAATACAATGTGGCTTAATGTTTGTCAGGGGCACTACGATATGGTGTGATATGTATTGTGGTACTATAATGCAGCATAATGTGGTTTGTGGGCAATACAATGTGGCATAATGTGGTTTTGGGGGCACTTCCCAGCCATTTACCTCACCGCACATCATTAGCCTATAGGTGCATAGATTTGGTATTCTGTTTTACCTTTTGAAGTGATATAAATAGAAATTGAATTGCGGATGTCTCAACTCCCAGCCAGGGCCATCCGATCTTAATAGAACAAGTGGTGCATACATCATACAGTATAAGCCGAGAGGGGATAGAGATTGAGGTGGTAGAGATTGGAGGTACGCGGTAGTTATACCCTCCAAGCTTCTAGACGCATTACATAGTACAAAACAAATACTTCTTGGACCACACACTCAGAAAAGTAGTCACCCCTCCACAGTGCTGGTCACAACCCCTGCGGCAGCACATAATAGGCCCTTTATAATTTTCAGCTCCAGGCCCATGTGGACCTTAATCTGGCACGGGGGATAGGAGCTGGCATCAGCAGACAGTGAAAGTAAGCTGAGAGCGGCAGGCAGTAAAAGTGGGAACGTGAGCTGGGAGCAGCAGGCAGTGGAAGTGGGGACATGAGCCAGGAGCGGCAGGCAGTAGAAGTGGGGATGTGAGCTGGCAGCGGCAGGTAGTGAGAGTCGGGACAGGAGCTGGAAGCAGCATGTAGTGAAAGTGGGGACAAGAGTAGGGAATGGTGAAAGTGGGGATAGGAGCTTGCAGTGGCAGGCATTGAAAGTGGGGACATGAGCTGGCAATGGCATGCAGTGAAAGTGGGGATGTGAGCCGGGAGCTGCAGGCAGTGAAAGTGGGGATGTGAGCCGGGAGCGGCTGGCAGTGAAAGTGCGGACATGAGCCAGGAGCGGCAGGCAGTGAAAGTGGGGATGTGAGCCGGGAGCGGCTGGCAGTGAAAGTGCGGACATGAGCCAGGAGCGGCAGGCAGTGATAGTGGGGATGTGAGCCGGGAGCAGCAGGTAGTGAAAGTGGGGATGTGAGCTGGCAGCGGTAGGTAGTGAGAGACGGGACAGGAGCTGGGAGCAGCAGGTGGTGAAAGTGGGGACAGGATCAAGGAGCAGCAGGCATGAAAGTAGGGATGTGAGCTGGTAGTGGCATGCAGTGAAAGTGGGGATGTGAGCTGGCAATGGCATGCAGTGAAAGTGGGGATGTGAGCTGGTAGTGGCAGGCAGTGAAAGTGGGGATGTGAGCTGGCAATGGCATGCAGTGAAAGTGGGGATGTGAGCTGGCAATGGCATGCAGTGAAAGTGGGGATGTGAGCTGGTAGTGGCAGGCAGTGAAAGTGGGGATGTGAGCTGGCAATGGCATGCAGTGAAAGTTGGGATGTGAGCTGGTAGTGGCATGCAGTGAAAGTGGGGATGTGAGCTGGTAGTGGCATGCAGTGAAAGTGGGGATGTGAGCTGGTAGTGGCAGGCAGTGAAAGTGGGGATGTGAGCTGGTAGTGGCATGCAGTGAAAGTGGGGATGTGAGCTGGTAGTGGCATGCAGTGAAAGTGGGGATGTGAGCTGGTAGTGGCAGGCAGTGAAAGTGGGGATGTGAGCTGGCAATGGCATGCAGTGAAAGTGGGGATGTGAGCTGGTAGTGGCATGCAGTGAAAGTGGGGATGTGAGCTGGTAGTGGCATGCAGTGAAAGTGGGGATGTGAGCTGGTAGTGGCAGGCAGTGAAAGTGGGGATGTGAGCTGGTAGTGGCAGGCAGTGAAAGTGGGGATGTGAGCTGGCAATGGCATGCAGTGAAAGTGGGGATGTGGGCTGGCAGCGGTAGGTAGTGAGAGACGGGACAGGAGCTGGGAGCAGCAGGTGGTGAAAGTGGGGACAGGATCTGGGAGCAGCAGGCATGAAAGTAGGGATGTGAGCTGGTAGTGGCATGCAGTGAAAGTGGGGATGTGAGCTGGTAGTGGCAGGCAGTGAAAGTGGGGATGTGAGCTGGCAATGGCATGCAGTGAAAGTGGGGATGTGAGCTGGTAGTGGCAGGCAGTGAAAGTGGGGATGTGAGCTGGTAGTGGCAGGCAGTGAAAGTGGGGATGTGAGCTGGTAGTGGCAGGCAGTGAAAGTGGGGATGTGAGCTGGTAGTGGCATGCAGTGAAAGTGGGGATGTGAGCTGGCAATGGCATGCAGTGAAAGTGGGGATGTGAGCTGGTAGTGGCAGGCAGTGAAAGTGCAGTGAAAGTGGGGATGTGAGCTGGCAATGGCATGCAGTGAAAGTGGGGATGTGAGCTGGTAGTGGCAGGCAGTGAAAGTGGGGATGTGAGCTGGCACTGGCATGCAGTGAAAGTGGGGATGTGAGCTGGTAGTGGCATGCAGTGAAAGTGGGGATGTGAGCTGGTAGTGGCAGGCAGTGAAAGTGGGGATGTGAGCTGGTAGTGGCATGCAGTGAAAGTGGGGATGTGAGCTGGTAGTGGCAGGCAGTGAAAGTGGGGATGTGAGCTGGCAATAACATGCAGTGAAAGTGGGGATGTGAGCTGGTAGTGGCAGGCAGTGAAAGTGGGGATGTGAGCTGGCAATGGCATGCAGTGAAAGTGGGGATGTGAGCTGGTAGTGGCAGGCAGTGAAAGTGGGGATGTGAGCTGGTAGTGGCAGGCAGTGAAAGTGGGGATGTGAGCTGGCAATGGCATGCAGTGAAAGTGGGGATGTGAGCTGGTAGTGGCAGGCAGTGAAAGTGGGGATGTGAGCTGGTAGTGGCAGGCAGTGAAAGTGGGGATGTGAGCTGGTAGTGGCAGGCAGTGAAAGTGGGGATGTGAGCTGGTAGTGGCATGCAGTGAAAGTGGGGATGTGAGCTGGCAATGGCATGCAGTGAAAGTGGGGATGTGAGCTGGTAGTGGCAGGCAGTGAAAGTGCAGTGAAAGTGGGGATGTGAGCTGGCAATGGCATGCAGTGAAAGTGGGGATGTGAGCTGGTAGTGGCAGGCAGTGAAAGTGGGGATGTGAGCTGGCACTGGCATGCAGTGAAAGTGGGGATGTGAGCTGGTAGTGGCATGCAGTGAAAGTGGGGATGTGAGCTGGTAGTGGCAGGCAGTGAAAGTGGGGATGTGAGCTGGTAGTGGCATGCAGTGAAAGTGGGGATGTGAGCTGGTAGTGGCAGGCAGTGAAAGTGGGGATGTGAGCTGGCAATAACATGCAGTGAAAGTGGGGATGTGAGCTGGTAGTGGCAGGCAGTGAAAGTGGGGATGTGAGCTGGCAATGGCATGCAGTGAAAGTGGGGATGTGAGCTGGTAGTGGCAGGCAGTGAAAGTGGGGATGTGAGCTGGTAGTGGCAGGCAGTGAAAGTGGGGATGTGAGCTGGCAATGGCATGCAGTGAAAGTGGGGATGTGAGCTGGCAATGGCATGCAGTGAAAGTGGGGATGTGAGCTGGTAGTGGCAGGCAGTGAAAGTGGGGATGTGAGCTGGCACTGGCATGCAGTGAAAGTGGGGATGTGAGCTGGTAGTGGCATGCAGTGAAAGTGGGGATGTGAGCTGGTAGTGGCAGGCAGTGAAAGTGGGGATGTGAGCTGGTAGTGGCATGCAGTGAAAGTGGGGATGTGAGCTGGTAGTGGCAGGCAGTGAAAGTGGGGATGTGAGCTGGCAATGGCATGCAGTGAAAGTGGGGATGTGAGCTGGCAATGGCATGCAGTGAAAGTGGGGATGTGAGCTGGTAGTGGCAGGCAGTGAAAGTGGGGATGTGAGCTGACAATGGCATGCAGTGAAAGTGGGGATGTGAGCTGGTAGTGGCAGGCAGTGAAAGTGGGGATGTGAGCTGGTAGTGGCATGCAGTGAAAGTGGGGATGTGAGCTGGTAGTGGCAGGCAGTGAAAGTGGGGATGTGAGCTGGCAATAACATGCAGTGAAAGTGGGGATGTGAGCTGGTAGTGGCAGGCAGTGAAAGTGGGGATGTGAGCTGGCAATGGCATGCAGTGAAAGTGGGGATGTGAGCTGGTAGTGGCAGGCAGTGAAAGTGGGGATGTGAGCTGGCAATGGCATGCAGTGAAAGTGGGGATGTGAGCTGGCAATGGCATGCAGTGAAAGTGGGGATGTGAGCTGGTAGTGGCAGGCAGTGAAAGTGGGGATGTGAGCTGGCAATGGCATGCAGTGAAAGTGGGGATGTGAGCTGGTAGTGGCAGGCAGTGAAAGTGGGGATGTGAGCTGGCACTGGCATGCAGTGAAAGTAGGGATGTGAGCTGGTAGTGGCATGCAGTGAAAGTGGGGATGTGAGCTAGTAGTGGCATGCAGTGAAAGTGGGGATGTGAGCTGGTAGTGGCATGCAGTGAAAGTGGGGATGTGAGCTGGTAGTGGCATGCAGTGAAAGTGGGGATGTGAGCTGGTAGTGGCATGCAGTGAAAGTGGGGATGTGAGCTGGTAGTGGCATGCAGTGAAAGTGGGGATGTGAGCTGGCAATGGCATGCAGTGAAAGTAGGGATGTGAGCTGGTAGTGGCATGCAGTGAAAGTGGGGATGTGAGCTGGCAATGGCATGCAGTGAAAGTGGGGATGTGAGCTGGTAGTGGCATGCAGTGAAAGTAGGGATGTGAGCTGGCAATGGCAGGCAGTGAAAGTGGGGATGTGAGCTGGGAGTGACAGATAGTGACAATGGGGACATGAGCTGGGAATTTTATCTCCCCCCCAACCCCCCCACCCCCCTCTTCACCATTTCATTTTGTCCCCCACTTATTTCATATTTCTCTCACTCATCCGGACACTCTCTCTTTCCCTCCCCCTCTTTCCTGTCTCTCCTCATCTTTTTTCTTAATAATATGTCTTGAGGATCTGCTATTTCAAATTGAGGCCCAATCGTTGTTAATTGTAAAAATTATTATTACTAAATTATAAAATAATTACTAGTCAAATAAATATCATGCCATGGAAAATGAACATATTGCATCACAACATAAAGCATGTTAAAATGCCAGTAAAAATGCTGTTAGTCATTTTTTAATAACATGGTCAGTAGAAATATTTTTTAACGGTTGGCAGACTGTTGTCCCAAGGTAGATAAGCTATTCTATTTAAGAGAGACTGCGCGTACCCTAGATTAGAACAGTTTTTAAGGGACACCATTTGTAAAAAATTTGCCCTGTACGCCATCAGCCCATGTTATGCCTCTACTTGTAGTGCACTCTTTACTAAGATGGGAGTTCTATTTAAGATGGGATGTTGCCCATAGCAACCAATCAGAGTCTACTTCTCATTTATCTAGCACCTTCTAGAACATAATACCTGGAATCTGATTGGTTGCTATGGGCAACATCCAATCTTAAATAGAACTCCCATTTTAGTAAATTTACTCCGCAGAGTAACGCGGTAGAGGTTGACCACTAATTGCTATTGTTTTAATTTTTTTTATTGATGTATAGATATCCTCCATTAGTTAAAACTTAACCCTTAATAAACCCAGTTTAAAAGGGTGTATCACCCAAAATTGTAATTACTAAGCAAAATATTTTAAAATAAAGGAAATAATTGAAAAAGTAAGACAAATGCATGTTTTAAAATTATTCACTTGCTTTGTGTCGTTATATTTCTTCCTTAAGTTTTTTACATGAACTGTTGGGTGTAATATCAGGATTATTTTTTTAAGGTCTTTTTGTTGTAAATGAAGTGGGAAATTTAACCTTTCCTGAAAAAGTTAACAAATTCTTCCCTTACTTAAATGCAGAGGGTTGTATTTAAAGGGATCCGGTCTGTAGGTCGATAGTAACTAGGTCGACACTCAGAGGCGTATCTAGGGTAGGGCGAGTGGGGCACGTGCCCTGGGCGCCTTGGCAGGCCCAGGAGAGGGGGGCACCGCCGGCGGCCAGGGCATCATGCCCCACTCGCCCCCGTCACGCCGAAAGCCGAAATGTGAGGGGAGGAGAGCGCACCGTCTCTCCCTCCCCTCACTGCCGCTGAAAGCCCTAGCAGCGCTGCCAGCAGCGCTGCTGTGTCCGGCCTCCGGCAGCGTTAGCCAATCAGAGCTTGCGGACCGGCTCCTGATTGGCTGCCGGTCCGTGAGCTCTGATTGGCTAGCGAACCGGCGCCACACAGCCGCCGGAGACCTGTCCTGGAGCGGTGAGGGGAAGGAGAGGCGCTCTCCTCCCCTCACATAGAACAAGCGGCGCCGCCGCGCCGATGACTCGGTAAGTGACCGGGGGGGAGGAGGGAGGGGGAGAGAGCACAGTGGGGCATGTAACTGGCACAGTGGGGCATGTAACTGGCACAGTGGGGCATGTATCAGGCACAGTGTGGGGCATGTATCTGGCACAGTGAGGTATGTAACTGGCACAGTGGGGCATTGTATCTGGCACTGTGGGTCAATGTAACTGGCACTGTGGGGCATGTATCTGGCACTGTGGGGCATTGTATCTGGCACTGTGGGGCAATGTAACTGGCACTGTGGGGCATGTATCCGGCACTTTGGGGCATTGTATCTGGCACTGTGTGACAATGTAACTGGCACTGTGGGGCATGTATCTGGCACTGTGGGGCATTGTATCTGGCACTGTGGGGCAATGTAACTGGCACTGTGGGGCATGTATCCGGCACTGTGGGGCATTGTATCTGGCACTGTGGGACAATGTAACTGGCACTGTGGGGCATGTATCTGGCACTGTGGGGCAATGTAACTGGCACTGTGGGACATTGTATCTGGCACTGTGGGGCATGTATCTGGCACTGTGGGGCATTGTATCTGGCACTGGGGGGCAATGCAATTGGCACTGTGGGGCTTGTATCCGGCACTGTGGGGCAATGTAACTGGCACTGTGGGGCATGTATCCGGCACTGTGGGGCATTGTATCTGGCACTGGGGGGCAATGTAACTGGCACTGTGGGCCATTTTCAGTGGCCACACCCCTTCTGGAGCGTGGCCACACCCCTTCTGGTGTGTGGCCACGCCCATTTTTCATTGCGCACGCACATGCTTCTTTTGCTATGTTTTGTTTTTCTTTTCTTTTTTTTTTTTTGGGGGGGGGCGTCATTTTACATTTTGCCCTGGGCTCCAAAAACCCTAGTTACGCCTCTGTCGACACTATCTAGGTTGACCACTATTGGTCGACAGTAGCTAGGTTGACACTGTTTCTAGGTCAACAGGGTCTCTAGGTCAACATGTTCTAGGTCGACAGGTCAAAAGGTTGACATGAGTTTTTCACGATTTTTTTCTTTTTTTAAACCTTTTCATACTTAAAGATCCACGTGGACTGCAATTGGGAACGGTAACCTGTGCCGAGCACCATGCGAGGGGACACGGTGCACTAATTGGGGATCCCGGTCACTCTATGAAGAAAACGACACAAACCCCCCATTAAAAACTCATGTCGACCTTTTGACCTGTCGACCTAGACCCTGTCGACCTAGAGACCCTGTCGACCTAGTTACTGTCGACCAATAGTGGTCGACCTAGACACTGTCGACCTAGTTACTATCTACCTTCCATACCACACCCGTATTTAAATTGTTATCCCGTTATGTTATCTTCCCCATAAAAACATACAATTTCTCCAAGATAGTGATGTAGTAATTCTGCCTACTCTGGTGTTGGCTCCACCTACAGTTGATTTGGTGCTGCCCATGTGAGGCCACTTCCAGAAATATTTCTTTAAATAAATCACAGTTTTTTGTTATTTTATTTGAATAAATGACAAGAAAGCATTGCAGGCAATCAGCTACCGTCCTAACACTACCTAAAAAAATTGGGGGTAGACATACTCCTCCAATGCAAACTGAGTTGTAGAGAACCTACCACCTCTTAACTGGCATAATACCACGGGGCATTACCTCAAATCAATTCAATTCTCCAGGACCCCCCAAATGGGAAGTACTCCATAACCATCTAGTGCTTCCCCCCCCCCCCCCCCGAGTCAATAAAGATCAATGCTAAGCAGTGACTCCTCAGTAAGAGAATATGAGAGTAGAGCAAAAACAGACTACAAATAATCTAAACAATAAATTGAAAGAAAAAAAATCCAGTAGGAGAATGCAACTAAGGAATAAAAACTAGCAAAGGGCATAGTTAAAGTGAGTGGGTAGGGGGGTGGGGGGATGGGGGGGGGGGGGGGCATACTGTACCCAGGCAGAGATACAGGAGTATTGGGTTTCATGAACTACCAATGGAACTTCCCGAGCAGAGAAGAGATGGGGGGGGGGGGGGGGAGTTTGGGGAAGAAACCCGTAAGTGACCCATGAATCCAAGCTTCTTACCCTCGCCACCTGGGTGTCTGGGTCCTGTGTAACCTGTTATGTATTGAAAGTATTTGGGTTTAGAGAGAGAGACATACAAAGAGTACTCCTGACTCCTGTCCCAGTGTGTAAGTAGTACAGAGGCTGCTGCTATTCTTGCATGTGAGAAGATAAATTATCGATTTTATTTTTCTATACATATTTTTGTCTTGTATGTATTCATATGTTCCACTACAAGAATTTTTTATAAAATAGTTTTATCTCAATTAGGTGGAGCTATAAACAGTACCCAGGCATTGATAAACTATTAGATTAAATCTAATATACACCATTGGTTTAAATGTAATAGACACAATCTATACCTCCCAACATGATCTATTCCAGGAGGGACAAAATACTCTCTGTGTTGAAATATCTTTCTTATCAATGAAATAGTTCAACACAAGTGACGCCAATCAAACATTAAGTGGGATGTTCAGGTCAAGAGCATTTTGACCGTTCTTTAGTGGGTCATGTTGGGAGGTATGGCTTGTGTATATTAAATTTAAACCAAGGATGTATATTAGATTTAAACTAATACTTTAATAATTACATTTCCCCTGTGCTGGGCATCCCCCCGCCAGTGGTGCAAGTAGAAAAAAATTCAGTAGGAGAATGCAACTAAGGAATAAAAACTAGCAAAGGGCATAGTTAAAGTGAGTGGGTAGGGGGGTGGGGGGATGGGGGGGGGCATACTGTACCCAGGCAGAGATACAGGAGTATTGGGTTTCATGAACTGCCAATGGAACTTCCCGAGCAGAGAAGAGATGGGTGGGGGGGGGGGGGGGAGTTTGGGGAGTTTGGGGAAGAAACCCGTAAGTGACCCATGAATCCAAGCTTCTTTCCCTCGCCACCTGGGTGTCTGGGTCCTGTGTAACCTGTTATGTATTGAAAGTATTTGGGTTTAGAGAGAGAGACATACAAAGAGTACTCCTGACTCCTGTCCCAGTGTGTAAGTAGTACAGAGGCTGCTGCTATTCTTGCATGTGAGAAGATAAATTATCGATTTTATTTTTCTATACATATTTTTGTCTTGTATGTATTCATATGTTCCACTACAAGAATTTTTTATAAAATAGTTTTATCTCAATTAGGTGGAGCTATAAACAGTACCCAGGCATTGATAAACTATTAGATTAAATCTAATATACACCATTGGTTTAAATGTAATAGACACAATCTATACCTCCCAACATGATCTATTCCAGGAGGGACAAAATACTCTCTGTGTTGAAATATCTTTCTTATCAATGAAATAGTTCAACACAAGTGACGCCAATCAAACATTAAGTGGGATGTTCAGGTCAAGAGCATTTTGACCGTTCTTTAGTGGGTCATGTTGGGAGGTATGGCTTGTGTATATTAAATTTAAACCAAGGATGTATATTAGATTTAAACTAATACTTTAATAATTACATTTCCCCTGTGCTGGGCATCCCCCCGCCAGTGGTGCAAGTAGAAAAAAATTCTTATAGGTACTGTGTGCACGCGTGTCAAAAAATGGGTGTGGCCAAATGTCACATGGGGTGTGGTCAATGAAAATGGGTGCGTGATACACATATGGGGGAGGGGCAGATACACATATGACCCCAATAGTGCCAGATACACGTTGCCCCACAGTGCCAGATAGATATTGCCTCACTGTGCCAGATACACAAATGCCCCCAGAGTGCCAGATATACATTGCCTCACAGTGCCAGATACATAAATGCCCCCCAGAGTGCCAGATATACATTGCCTCACAGTGCCAGATACACATTGCCCCACAGTCCCAGATACACAAATGCCCCCAGAGTGCCAGATACACAAATGCCCCCATTGTGTCAGATATACATTGCCCCCAGTGCCAGATACACAAATGCCCCCACAGTGCCAGATACAGAAATGCCCCCACAGTGCCAGATATGCCCCAGTGGCAGATACAGAAATGCCCCCAGTGCCAGATACACGTCCCCCGCAGTTCCAGATATGCCCCCAGTGCCAGATACACATGTCCCCGCAGTGCCAGATATGCCCCCAGTGCCAGATACACATGTCCCCCGCAGTGCCAGATATGCCCCCAGTGCCAGATACACATGTCCCCCGCAGTGCCAGATATGCCCCCAGTGCAAGATACACATGTCCTATGCAGTGCCAGATATGCCAGCAGTGCCAGATATGCATATTCCCCAGTGCCAGATATGCCCTCAGTGCCAGTTATGCCCCAAGTGCCAGATATGTCCCCAGTGAAAGATATACATGTCCCCCAGTGCCAGATATGCCCCCAGTGCCAGGTATACATACCTCTCCACCCCCATCCCCCCCCCCCTGCTCGCCGCTGCTGTCCTGTGTGTGTGATGGGTGGAGAGCGCAGTGTGCACCACTGCGCCTCTCCTGCCCCTCAGTCGGTCCAGGTGTCTTTCTTCAATTCAGCACCGATACGTGAGCCAATCAAAGCTCGCGGTCCACGAGCTCTGATTGGCTCATGGGCCGGGCACTGAATTGAAGAAAGACACTGAGGGGCAGGAGAGCGAATGCTGCGCTCTCCTCCCCTCATGCAGCGGTGGTGATCAGCGGAGGGAGGGGAGCGAGCAGCGAGGAGCGTCGGCCCATCGGCGTGGGTACGGTGTACCCACGGCTAAATTCTTAAGGGTACGCCGTACTCACCCGTACCCGTCCACTTGCACCGATGCCCCCCGCATGTCAGAGATTGTGATCGTAGATATGCTATTTTTAGCACATCTATGATCAGCTCTGAATCACCCCCTTGGTACCACACTATTCTCCCTGCATCACTTTGAATAGCCATTGCCATTATAAAGAGCTGAAGGTACCAAGTCTACAGGTTGAATAATGATATAATAAAAATAAAAAAACATCTTTCAATTCTCTGTTAGCAGAGATAAAAAGGTGTTTATTGCAAAGGAAGGCAGCAGTGGTGGCTCCTGACATGGGGCAGCAGCACAGTCCAAAATTTAAATAGAGGAACCACACCAACTGCCCCCAACTGCCACTCCAAACGCTGCCAAACATCGCTGGCCGGGACTCACTGGCATTTGGTGTGGCTCCTCTATTTGAATTTTGGACTACGCTGCAGGCCCAATTCTGGAGCCATCACTGAATGGCAGAAAGCAAAAAAAGAATACCCATTTATGCCCCCCGGAGAGCACCACCAACCTACATAAATACAAATACATTGTATTGCTAATTTTGAGCTATTGTTGCCACGTTATATATTTTCTGCATCACTATTTCTCCAGCCCTGTGCAGAATAGCACACTCTTGTGCTACATAAATCAAGTAGATATACAAAAAAAGAACCTTCCCAATATTCTGTGCCCTTTGCTTGTGTATCATTAACAGCCAGGTATGGTGCACTTGTCTGAGAAGCAGAGATACGAGTACATTGCGAGAATAACACAGACACAGGGGTGGTTTAAGAGAGGAGAGGGCCAATGATTAGGGCAGACAGCGGGCACAACCATGTGTTCAAGGGACAGGACAGTGCACCCCACTGTCCTAAGTGCCCATCCACCTGAAGGCTTAATCCGGCCCTGAGTACCACACTAACACCTACTAGATAACCCTATCATTGAATCGCCTGTAGCTACGGCCGGAGTAAGGATCACATCCAAATAAAATAAAATAAATAAAAAAAACACATATGTAGGGATAACGGTGGTTGAAAAAGATTTGGGAGTGCTTATCGATAATAAACTTAGTAGCAGTACGCAATGTAAAAAAGCAGCAACTACAGCAAATAAGGTGTTATCATGCATAAAACGGGGAATGGAGACAAGGGATGAGAATGTAATCATGCCACTGTATAAATCATTGGTGCGGCCACACCTGGAATATTTTGTACAGTTCTGGGCACCTCACTATAAAAAAAGATATCTTGGAACTCTAATGGCTTCAGAGGCGAGACACCAAACTGGTTAAGGGGTTAGAGGCACTGGATTATGAGGAAAGAATTAAAAGGTTAGATTTGTCTACAGTGGAAAGGAGGCGATTGAGAAGGGACATTATTAATATTTATAAATACATAAAGGGACAATACAAGGATTTACCAAACAATCTGTTTATCAAAAAAACGCTACATAGGACACGAGGACACCCCCTGAGGTTAGAAGAAAAAAAAATTCATACACAATGGGGAAAAGGGTTCTTCGCAGTAAGAGCAGTAAGGATTTGGAATTCTCTGCCAGAGAAGGTAGTAATGGTGGATTCAATCAATAAGTTTAAAAATGGATTGGATAACTTCCTAGCTGAAAGAAATATCCAAGGTTACAGCATTTAATTAATACAAAATTTTATAATACAGGTTGAACTCGATGGACATTTGTCTTTTTTCAACCTCAACAACTATGTAACTATGTAACATACAAGCTAAAGAATATATTTACGATGATTCTTACTATTTAGCTTGGCGAGAGGTGTAGTAACGCCTGGGCGGCCCATTCCTCCACACAGTGTCCCCCGCTACCCGCTGCCTGCAATATTGCATGTTATATTTTCTCAAAGAGACATAATGCTCAAGCGCGCTGGTTGATCAGATATCTCCACCAATGAAGCACCATCGGTCGTACCAACAATTCACCCCCATAACATGCCAAAGACTCATCCTCTTTTTGCAAAGACTTAAGGACATACTTACCTACTTTTATGGTCTCCTCTTGGGGAGAAGCAGACACACAGGCTCCCTCCTCTCTTAAATAGTTCCCTATAGGAAAACCAATACAACTCCACACAGATCAGCCATATCCAGGAATTGAATTCAAGACCTCAGGGCTGTGAGGCAATAATGTTAACTAACTCCAAGTCATTTACCTAGATATGGTGTACATATCCTACATTAGCAGGTTCTGACACTTACTTGTACATTTTAGTCATTTTCACACATTTGTATATGTATACTCATGTCAGTTCATATTTTTCAGCTTATTACTTCATATTATGACCAAGGTTTTTTTTAAACAAGCATGACAAATGAGTTGTGCAGAGAAAAGACACCTTTCAGACTAAGCTACCCAGGGCACAAACACATTTATTTAGTCAATACGTGACAGTAAATGACAGGTTTAGACCTCCCTCTATTATGCTGAAGGCTATGTAATCTGGAGCTTGACCACCCTTTCTCACATATCCCTGACAGTTCCTGGTCTGAAGATTTCCCTGTGTGAGAACATGTCAGAAAATATTTGAACAAGGCAATTATATTAATTCACCTGTGCATGATAAAAGGGTGTTATTTATGAAGGTATTGGCGGATTGCAATAGGGGAGTTTGGGGTGGTAGCCCATGGTTTGTATATGGGGCGTCCAACCTTTCATTTGTAAACTTCTTGGTGCTATTGTGACCTTTACTTTAATGTAAACAAAGTGAGTTTGGGATGTGGTGCATGTAGTTTTTCCTAATTAAGTTGGAGGTATAAATGCACAGCTGAGTTGTGCCACTTGCTTTGTGTTCTATTAAAATCTAAAGTGCTCCAGAGAGGATATCGCACACAGGAAGTTGCCATTTTATCAAATCATTCAACCAAACTCAGTGATATCACTAAGTCAGTCTAAGGATTCCAAGGTTCATAAGGCCGTATTAATATGAATGAGGTTCTGGTTCCCAGTGAAATGATAGGCTGCATGGTCATGAATATTGGCCAAGAGCACAAAATGGCTGCCTCCGTTAAGTGCAGATGGTGGCACCAACAAACATGTCTATGGGTTGAGCACTGCCAAAGGAAGCATTATGAGCTAGGATTGAGATAAATGTAAGTGTCGACGTCTTGTATTCATCCTAAATAAAATCTGTTGCTATTTATGTATTTTTAATCTGCTAATTGTCTTTTATCACTAACTGACAGGATGTGTTCACAGGGCACATTGTTTTACAGTCGAATTCTAAATGAATTTTGCTTGTGTAGCTTAGGATCTCCGTGATGTGTCGTCTTATTTATACAACGAATAAATACAACTTACCCGACAGATGAAATTGAAGCCACAGAACAGATGGATGGAATCTCCTGAGTGACAGTTTAAGGGTGTCCCATGTGTAACGTCTTTACACCACAATAATGTGCAAAAGAAATGAAAGATACTTTAATATTCCCCTCTGCTCTAAATATGATTTATCACGTTAGAGGAGGTGGAAAGTGGCACTTTGACAAAAAGGAAGAGTTTTCCATCACCGGGCACAAAGTCCCTTGGGAGAGATCTTCTATATTACTAAAAACGCAAGAGACCACTTTACGGAACAAACTCACAAACTCATATTTACATTAACACTTGAGGGTTAAAAAATATATATTTTGACAATTTAAATCCCTGCGCATGAATATCAAAAATTCTCTATGGTATAAAACCTTTGCCAAGCTATGGAACTTCAGTTGCTGGTTGGGAAGGTGGATTTGTTTGTTTGGGTATAAATGACATCCAACAGTTAGGATGAAGTAGTCAGACAACAAAGACATATACCTATACTAATAGATTTACAAATATATGCTTATCTCTATATTATTCACCCTACAAGTCTTCTCACAAATAGGTCTCAGCAAGACTTCTAACCCTAATCTTCTCAAGATGATACATAGCTACTGCTGACAACATTAAGTGGTTAACTAAGAAGTAGCCTTCAAGCCATCTCCAGGTTGTTCCTTAAAAGATGGACCTGCAGAGGTCAGGTCACCTTGCACCACAAGCAGGCATATTACGGCAGTCAGAAAGTTTATAATGGAAGTATGGGTCGATGCTATTCTCATGAATGTTCATAACTCTGCAGAGAGATCATTCCCTGGATTTTATTAGACATTGCTGTTTGTTAACATGAAACCTTATTATCACGTGTTTGTATATTCCTTGTTGTTTTGCCTTAGATAGATTAAAGAATGTGCCCTTAATCTTATGTTGCACATATGAGTCAACATTTCACTTTTGCAGTCATCCAAAGGTTGGGGTTTCAGAAAAAACGTACATTGACAGTAGATAAGGGTCTATTGGGAAGTGTTCTTTAGTACAACATACAAAGCATCTGAAGAGTGATTGTAGTTGATCGTAATGATATTGTATCAAGAAAAAGAGCCTTTTATTAGTCACATGAATATGAAGTCCTCTAGTCACCGCTGGGTGCCCACTTCAATGGTTAAGTGCTAGAGCAGGTACCTAATGCTGAGCAATTCGATAATTGTGCCTAGGCACAGAAGCTCACACAACATTCTTTTAACCACCTGGACAAATCATTTGCGGCATATTAGTTTATAAACCAGGATAGAGCACTTAAGACATTTGTCTGCTCTAATTGTTCAGTCTACCTATTAACGGCTACATGTGCAGATGTATCAAACCTTGGTGTGAGATAAAGTGGAAAGAGTTAAAGCACTAACCAATCAGCTCCTAACTGTCATGTTGCAGGCTCTGTTTGAAAAATGACAGTGAGGAGCTGGTTGGTTGGTACTTTGTCTCTCTCTACTTTATCTTGCTCCAAGCACTGATAACTCTCCCCCACATACTGATACATTTAGTGAGCACTTCTTAATACACAGATCAAAAACAGCATTTTCACTTGATCATGTTAGTTGAGATTCCTATATAATCATTCCTTTCTTTTTCACAAGTCCCATTCTCCTTCTAGGAATAATATTTTAAGGGATTTCAAACTGGTACATAGATTGTTTAGAATCAGACAGATAGTTTGTTGGCAGGAAGGTGTTTGGAGGTAGGTTTTTGAGAGATAGGGGAGATGTACTAAGCAGTGATAAAAGTGGAGAAGTGAGCCAGTGGAAAAGTTGCCTATGGCAACCAATCAGCATTGACGTAACATTTATAATTTGCATACTGTAAAAGTATACAGAGCAGCTGATTGTTTGCCATGGGCAACTTCTCCACTGGCTCACTTCTCCACTTTTATCACCGCTTAGTACACATCCCCCATAGGCTGTCTCTCATGATCTCTCTCTCTATTTCTACAACATTACAGCCCTTTTTTAATGGTTGCTGCCTGATATTTATTGAGGGAGGGTAACTGCGGGTCGTCGGTTGTGGTTTATATTCTTATATACTTCAAATTAGTTTTTGTGGTATGACCTTTATGTTTTAGTATTTTGTTTGCCTTTCACAAAGATGTAGACATAGCAGCAAGTGAGTTCACTAGGATCAAACAATTCAAATACCCCTGTAGAGCCACTAAACCCCCCCCCCCCCCCCACCTCTCTAAGGGGGACATTTACTAAGCAGCGATAAGAGCGGAGAAGTGAGCCAGTGGAGAAGTGCCCATGGCAACCAATCAGCACTGAAGTAACATCTATAATTTGCATACTACAAAATGAGAGCTGCTGATTGGTTGATGGGGCAACTTCTCCACTGGCTCAGTTCTCCGCTCTTATCACTGCTTAGTAAATGTCCCCCTAAATCCCCTAGAATAGTTTACCACCTTCAAGGGCCCCACTGCATGACTGTATAGTCCTATACCAAACCCTATGGAGTTTTTAAGAATAGCGCAGTGTAATAAAACCTGGCAGTAACTGAGTCTCCAGAAAGCTATAAAAAAGATAGGCAGAAAAAGAAGACTCTTGTATTTCGGGTATCAGGCATAACAATTGCATAGCAAGTGCAAAGCAATTTGCATTGGTGAAAATTATTTTTTTTCCATTTTCCAAAGAGAAATAATGTCTACAGTATAAAGTGTTTTACCAAAAATCACAAAGTTCTTCTTACATGTGCCTTAGTATTGCATTGTGTAATTAAATGTTCAACCTTTTTTCTTTTCTGAAGTCTCGCATCTCACCATGCAGTAGTGGAATGGTAATTTCTGCATGGTTTGGTCAATGGGACTCAGATCACAAGTTTGTATCACAGAATAATTCAGACTCAAAAAGCTAATTTACAGAGGCAACATTTAGGCCATCTTACTGTTCCACTACAGCTGACTGACATATAAAAGAGGCCTCGGGTAATAGAGGACAAGACTAGTCCAAGCTCTGGCTTTTTCCAATCAGGCACTGCAGTACCATGGTAGGTGTGCCGTCAATTGTAAGGAGTTCCTTGTTTTGCATATTTTGCTGCTGCTGATAGATAAACCATCTGTAAAGCCAACATCTAACCAGGAAAACTTTCTGCCATCATGCTACAAAATTCCATACTGTGAAGCCCAGACAAAGATTGCTAGTGCACATCAAGGTCCTGGTTTGATATACACAGTGTAGGTTAGAAAGGAAAGGATCATAGATAAACAGGAGGAAGATGGCTGACATTATGCTTGCGTTTTGGTCTGTTGATGACTGTTGATCAACTAGCTGAGGGTGAGATTTATGAAGCAGTGAAAAGGGTGGAGAAGTGAATCAGTGGAGAAGTTGCCCATGGCATACCCTCCAACATGACCCATTCCATTAGGTATAAAATGCTCTGTTCCTGGACTTCCTTTCTCAGTGGTGGCTCCAGAGATGGAGCTGCAGCACAGTCCAACATTCAGATAGGGGAGCTACACCAACTGCCCCACCAAACTGCCAAACATTGCCTGCCGGGACTTATTGGCAGTTGGTGTGACTCCCCTATTTGAATTTTGGACTGTGCTGCAGCCCCAGCTCTGTAACTGTCACTGGCAAGGAAATCCAGGAACAGAGCATTTTGTACCTAATGGAATGGGTCATGGTGGAGGATATGCCATGGCAACCAATCAGCCTTGAAGTAACATTTATCAAGTGCATTGTATAATATTATAGGTAGCAGCTGATTGGTTGCAATGGGCAACTTCTCCAGTGGCTCTCTTCTTCACTCTTTTCACTGTTTCATACATCTACCCCGAGTGAACACCATGTAGACAGAAAGGAGGCTTGGGGGTCTATCTTTTCCTGAGCTATCTGTTCTAAAATGTCATTACAACTGTGCAACGGAGGCACAATCATCCATAGCCAAAATCAGTCCAACCTGGAAGAACCTTAACCCAGTGCAAACTAATCCCATTTTGCTGTATCCATGACCTAGTTATCTAAAAATAGCCACTTTATTCTGTGTCAGCTTGGTGAAACCCTTAGCGCTATCTACAAATGACTGAAATTACATACAAATAAACACAACCATTTCAAGACCTGTATTAGTAAATGAAAAATAAATCTCCTAGAATACTACGTCTCATCATGGGAAACCTACATTTTTTTCTATGTCAAGGTTTCAGCGCTGCGTTGGCAATAATTCATTTCTGGCTTCCCAGCACCTAATGCTTTTATGTAGCATTCAAAACAATGCATGAAGCAATCACAATCTTTTTTTGTCATCCTGCCATAGACTTAATCTTCTTAAGTGTTTCATTATTCCGCAATATTTACCGGGTACATGTATTAATGGTAATCTTTTGATCTGCATATTAGCCACCGCCTGCAACTAATTTGTTTGTCTAATGTTTTTTTTTTACTATACAGTTTATATGTGTGTGTAACTGTAAATAATACAAAGTAGAAATATATAAAAAATATGCTGTAGCACAAATATTCATGTAAAAAACTGCACAAGGTGTGTGACCACATTGTGTGTGTATGTATGTATGTATGTATGTATGTATGTATGTATGTACTGTATATATACATATAGGTGGTCATTCCGAGTTGATCGCTAGCTGCATTCGTTCGTTGTGCAACGATTAGGCAAAAAACGGCACTTCTGCGCAAGCGTATGCGGCGCAATGCGCACGCGCAACATACTATTACAACGAACGATGTCGTTTCACACAAGGTCTAGGGAAGCATTTCAGTCGCACTGCTGGCAGCAGAGTGATTGACAGGAAGTGGGCGTTTTTGGGTGTCAACTGACCGTTTTCAGGGAGTGTTCGAAAAAACGCAGGCGTGCCAGGAAAAACGTAGGCGTGGCTGGGCGAACGCAGGGCGTGTTTGTGACGTCAAAACAGGAACTGAACAGTCTGAAGTCATCGCAAGCACTGAGTAGGTCTGAAGCTACTCTGAAACTGCACAAAAAGACTTTGTAGCCGCTCTGCGATCCTTTCGTTCGCACTTCTGCTAAGCTAAAATACACTCCCGGTGGGCGGCAGCATAGCGTTTGCACGGCTGCTAAAAACTGCTAGCGAGCGAACAACTCAAAATGACCACCATAGTGCCCTCCATTGCTTTACCAATATCCGGACTTTATATAAAAACCTCATGGCATTCCAATAAAAGGGTGTGGATCATAGGGTTGACAGTAAATAGGTCAGCAGTCATTAGGGTGACTACTATTGGCCGACAGTGACTAGGTTGACATGGAAAAGGTCGACATGAGTTTTTTAATATTTTTGGTGTCATTTTCTTCGTAAAAGTGAACCCCAATTAGTGCCCTGTGTCCCCTCACATGGCTCGCTTTGCTTGCCATGCTTCAGGTTAGTATTCCCAATCCTAGTCCACGCGGATCGTAAAGTAGGAAAAAGTTAAAAAATGGGAAAAAGTGAAAAACTCATATCGACCTTTGCCATGTCGACCTAGTGACCATGCTGACCAATAGTGGTCGACCTATTGAGTGTCGACCTAAAGACCAGATACCCCCATAAAAGATGATGGAATAAACCAACAAAGCCTCCATATTCAGGTGGGTGTGAATTATTGGATCTACACTAAAAAGGTCTACAGCCATTAGGTCTACCACTAATAGACATGCATTAGGTCGACAGGGTCCAAAGGTCGACAGAATAGGTAGACAGTAGAAAAGGTTCAGGGTCAAAAGCTTGACATGGCAGTTGTCAACACAAAAAAGGAGCGGGTTTTGGGGGTATTTTGTCCCTTTTCTGCTACAAACAAGCCCCATTAGTGTTCCACGTCCCCTCGCATTGCTCGCAAGGCGCCTTGCTCTGCTACCGCTGGGCTTGGCACAGGTTACTATTGCCTATTAGAATCAACGTGGATGGTAAAGTATGAAAAAGTTGAAAAAAATAAAAAATAAAAACTGGTGTCGACCAAATGTGTGTTGATCATTGTCATGTCGACCTTTTGACCTCTTTACTGAGGTGAATCAGGAAGCAGTAATACCGAGATGTTATACCAGTGCTACTGACTGTTCATACATTGCCCCGCACATTGGCGCTCTATCTTAAAGTCAGCAGCGCCGATAATGATAGGGGGGCATATCACTGCTGTCATTCAGCACACACTGCCACAGTAATACATGGGGGAGAAAAGTGGTATCAGTGCAAATGATGTCTGCTGATACCACTTCTCCACCATAACAACATTTCTTACATCTACCCCATTACATACCTCCCAACTTCAGAAAGGAGAAAAGAGGGATATGGCGTGCCGGAGGTGTGTCCGAAAGGGGGCGGGGTCTCACTGCATGACCCCTGAATTCGTCATTTTGGGGGTGAGCCCAGTGCTCCCTGAGCAGCCCCCAGATTACCTTCCTGAACTATTAGATGCATCCATTCAGTGTGATCACCGGCTGCTTTGCAGAGCAAAGCGTCGGAGATCACAGGCTCTCCCAAATGCCCCCACCCGCGGGACAGTGTCCAAACAGCGGGACTGTCCCACTGGAATTGAGACAGTTGGGAGACATCTAATTATTCCCTATCACACATACCCTCACTAGGAGTCATTTTTTTGTCAACTAACCTACCAGTAAATCAAGGTCATGCTCCTTGCTAAATAAGCTTCACCAAAGGCATGGGCAATGTTTGCTGTTTAAGGCTGGCATATCTTATCATGGGTAGTGATTGTCTCACATTGTCTGTTTGAGCCATTTTAAATTGTATTGACCATGGGGGTGATTCAGACCTGATCGTAGATGAATCTAGCACATCTACGATCAGCTTCTCTGACACGTGGGGGGACGTCCAGTACAGGGCTAGTCCGTCCCACATGTCAGGGCCGACCCCCTCGCACAAGTTCAAAAGCATCACACAGCGGCAATGCTTTTGTACTGTAGGAGTAGTTCCCAGCCAGCGCAGCTCCTGCCCAGGTTGCAACGGCTGCGTGTGAGGTCACGCAGCTGCCGCGCCCCGTACCCCCAACAGTCCGGGCAGGCCTGCGTTGCCTGGACCATGCCCCCTAAACGGCAGCTAAACGCCGCCGACCCGCTTCCTCCTGCCCAGCGACCGCCTCTGCTGTCTGCCAAGTGCCGGCGCACTGCGGCACCAGAGCATGAGCAGTTCAGGCCTGATCGCTGCTGTGCCGATCGGTCTGAATTAACTCCCATGTTCATACTATGGGCTCTCAAACTGAAATAGCTGGAAGGGCAATTCCATGTACGATATCATAGAAATAAAAAATAAACTGTGTAACCTACAGTGTATAAGTCTATGGGGGTAATTCTGAGTTGATCGCAGCAGGAACTTTGTTAGCAGGTGGGCAAAACCATGTGCACTGCAGGGGAGGCAGATATAACATGTGCAGAGAGAGAGAGATTTGGGTGTGGTGTGTTCAATCTGCAATCTAAATTGCAGTGTAAAAATAAAGCAGCCAGTATTTACCCTGCACAGAAACAAAATAACCCACCCAAATCTAACTCTCTCTGCAAATGTTATATCTGCCCCACCTGCAGTGCACATGGTTTTGCCCAACTGCTAAAAAATTTCCTGCTGCGATCAACTTGGAATTACCCCCTATGTTTGTATCTGCTGCATTTTAGAGATGTGCACCGGACATTTTTCGGGTTTTGTGTTTTGGTTTTGGAATCGGTTCCGCGGTCGTGTTTTGGATTCGGACTCGTTTTGGCAAAACCTCCCTTAAAAAATGTTGTCAGATTCGGGTGTGTTTTGGATTCGGGTGTTTTTTTTCAAAAACCCCTCAAAAACAGCTTAAATCATAGAATTTGGGGGTAATTTTGATCCCCTAGTATTATTAACCTCAATAACCATAATTTCCACTCATTTCCAGTCTATTCTGAACACCTCACAAGTCACAATATTATTTTTAGTCCTAAAATTTGCACAGAGGTCGCTGGATGACTAAGCTAAGTGACCCAAGTGGCCGGCACAAACACCTGGCCCATCTAGGAGTGGCACTGCAGTGTCAGACAGGATGGCACTTAAAAAAATTGGCCCCAAACATCACATGATGCAAAGATAAATTAAAAAAAAGAGGTGCAAGATGGAATTGTCCTTGGGCCCTCCCTCCCACCCACCCTTATGTTGTATAAACAGGACATGCACACTTTAACAAACCCATCATTTCAGCGACAGGGTCTGCCACACGACTGTGGCTAAAATGACTGGTTGGTTTGGGCCCCCACCAAAAAAGAAACAATCAATCTCTCCTTGCACAAACTGGCTCTACAGAGGCAAGATGTCCACCTCCTCCTCATCGTCCGATTCGCCACCCCTTTCACTGTGTACATCCCCCTCCTCACAGAGTATTAATTTAATTCGTCCCCACTGGAATCCACCATCACAGGTCCCTGTGTACTTTCTGGAGGCAATTGCTGTTAAATGTCTCCACGGAGGAATTGATTATAATTCATTTTGATGAACATCATCTTCTCCACATTTTCTGGAAGTAACCTCGTACGCCGATCGCTGACAAGGTTACCGGCTGCACTAAACACTCTTTCGGAGTACACACTGGAGGGGGGGGGGGCAAATTATGGTAAAATAAAGTGCCTCCAAATTGCCTCTTTTTCCTGCCAGTATATGTACGGACTGTCTGACATGCCTACTTGGATGCTGTCAATCATATAATCCACCATTCTTTCAATGGTGACAGAATCATATGCAGTGACAGTAGATGACATGTCTGTAATCGTTGGCAGGTCCTTCAGTCCGGACCAGATGTCAGCTATCGCTCCAGACTTCCCTGCATCACCGCCAACGGGTGGTTTTGGAAATGTTATCCTTTTCCTGGCAGCTCCAGTGGCGGTAGAAAATGAAGGAGGAGCTGTTGGCGGGTCACGTTCCGCTTGACTTGACAATTGTCTCACCAGCAGGTCTTTCAACATCTGCAGACTTGTGTCTGCCAGAGAGATACAACGTAGGCTTTAAACCTAGGATCGAGCACGGTGGCCATAATGTAGTGCTCTGATTTCAACAGATTGACCACCTGTGAATCCTGGTTAAGCGAATGAAGGGCTCCATCCACAAGTCCCACATGCCTAGTGGAATCGCTCCATTTTAGCTCCTCCTTCAATCTCTCCAGCTTCTTCTGCAAAAGCCTGATGAGGGTAATGACCAGACTCAGGCTGGCAGTGTCTGAACTGACTTCACGTGTGGCAAGTTCAAAGGGTTGCAGAACCTTGCAAAACGTTGAAATCATTCTCCACTGCGCTTGAGTCAGGTGCATTCCCCCTCCTTTGCCTATATCGTAGGCAGATGTATAGGCATGAATGGCCCTTTGCTGCTCCTCCATCCTCTGAAGCATATAGAGGGTTGACTTCTACCTCGTTACCTCTTGCTTCAGCTGATGTCAGGGCATGTTCAGGAGTGTTTGCTGGGGCTCCAGTCTTTGGCACGAGGTGGCTGAATGCCGAAAGTGGCTCGCAATTCTTCGGGCCACCGACAGCATCTCTTGCACGCCCCTGTCGTTTTTTTTTAAATTCTGCACCACCAAGTTTATTGTATGTGCAAAACATGGGACGTGCTGAAATTTGCCCACATGTAATGCACGCACAAAATTGGTGGCGTTGTCCGATGTCACAAATCCCCAGGAGAGTCCAATTGGGGTAAGCCAATCTGCAATGATGTTCCTCAGTTTCCGTAAGAGGTTGTCAGCTGTGTGCCTCTTATGGAAAGCGGTGATGCAAAGTGTAGCCTGTCTAGGAACGAGTTGGCGTTTGCGAGATGCTGCTACTGGTGCCGCCACTGCTGTTGTTGCTGCGGGAGGCAACACATCTACCCAGTGGGCTGTCACATTCATATAGTCCATAGTCTGCCCTGCTCCACTTGTCCACATGTCCGTGGTTAAGTGGACATTGGGTACAACTGCATTTTTTAGGACACTGGTGACTCTTTTTCTGACGTCTGTGTACATTCTCAGTATCGCCTGCCTAGAGAAGTGGAACCTAGATGGCATTTGTTACCGGGGACACACTGCCTCAAGCAATTCTCTAAGTCCCTGTGAACTAACGGCGGATACCGGACGCACGTCTAACACCAACATAGTTGTCAAGGCCTGAGTTATCCGCTTTGTAACAGGATGACTGCTGTGATATTTCATCTTCCTCGCAAAGGACTGTTGGACAGTAAATTGCTTACTGAAAGTGACAATCGACTCCCAGCAGCAACAACAGTAGCACCAGCAGCAGTAGGCGTTACACTCAAGGATCCATCGGAGGAATCCCAGTTGGGAGAGGACTCGTCAGACTTGCCAGTGACATGGCCTGCAGGACTATTGGCATTCCTGTCTAAGGAGGAAATTGACACTGAGGGAGTTGGTGGTGTGGTTTGCAGGAGCTTGGGTACAAGAGGAAGAAGGGATTTAGTTGTCACTGTCAGTGGACTGCTTCCGCTGTCACCCAAAGTTTTTGAACTTGTCAATGACTTCTGATGAATGCGCTCCAGGTGACATATAAGGGAGGATGTTCCTAGGTGGTTAACATCCTTACCCCTACTTATTACAGCTTGACAAAGGCAACACATGGCTTGACACCAGTTGTCCGCATTTCTGTTGAAATAATTCCACACCGAAGAGGTGATTTTTTTGGTATTTTGACCAGGCATGTCAATGGCCTTATTCATCCCACGGACAACAGGTGTCTCCCCGGGTGACTGACTTAAACAAACCACCTCTCCATCAGAATTCTACTTGTCAATTTCCTCCTCAGCGCCAGCAACACCCATATCCTCATCCTGGTGTACTTCAACAGTGACATCTTCAATTTGAATATCAGGAACTTTACTGTGGGTGCTCCTTCCAGCACTTGCAGGGGGCGTGCAAATGGTGGAAGGAGCTACCTCTTCCCGTCCAGTGTTGGGAAGGTCAGGCATTGCAACCGACACAATTGGACTCTCCTTGGGGATTTGTGATTTAGAAGAACGCACAGTTCTTTGCTGTGCTTTTGCCAGCTTAACTCTTTTCATTTTTCTAGCGGGGGTATGAGTGCTTCCATCCTCATGTGAAGCTGACCCACTAGTCATGAGGAACATAGGAGAAGATGTGGTAACAATTATTGCTGTAACACTTAAATAAAAAGTAGACACAATTTAATATACAATGTATATAAAATTGTGTCTACTTTTTATTTAAGTGTTACAGCAATAATTGTTACCACACCCATATTGAGTTTACCCACTCATTTGTTTGATAAGGAGACCATTGATTTGGCCTTCCCACATAGCCACAGAAAAATAGAACGTGAAAGTGTATGATGGTGTATCCGGGGCGGATACACCATAATACACTTTCACGTTCTATTTTTTGGGGGGAGAGGGAAAACCCCGCAGGTGCATCTGAGGCTGCCCATCTCCTTTCTAGCGCCCAATAAGTTATCCCACACTTTTCATATGAACATAGGAGAGGGCCTTAGCCGTTCCTTGCCACTCCGTGTTGTAAATGGCATATTGGCAAGTTTACGCTTCTCCTCAGACGCTTTTAATTTAGATTTTTGGGTCATTTTACTGAACTTTTGTTTTTTGGATTTTACATGCTCTCTACTATTACATTGGGCATCGGCCTTGGCAGACGACTTTGATGGCATTTCATTGTCTCTGCCATGACTAGTGGCAGCAGCTTCAGCACTAGGTGGAAGTGGATCTTGATCTCTCCCTATTTTACCCTCCACAATTTTGTTCTCCATTATTTAATGTGTGGAATTATATGCCAGTAATATATCTGGAATTAGACGGCAGTAATGTCTGGAATTAGATACCACTAGATAGATACCAGATACCACTGTGACTGAAATGATAATGACCTATGCACAGTGACAGGACACTACCACAGCACCCTACAGCAGCAAGATGCAGCACAAGACACTGGACTTTTAGTCACCACAATGCAGCACTGATAATAATGAGCACAGATACTGTGCACTGTTCAGGATAATAGAACTGAGTGACACTGGGCAGCGAGAACAGCACTGGACTACTGTACTGTACTACCATATACTGGTCAGTGGTCACCACAATGCAGCAATGATAATATAATGAGCACAGATACACTGTGCACTGTTCAGGATAATAGAACTGAGTGACACTGGGCAGCGAGAACAGCACTAGACTACTGTACTGTACTACCATATACTGGTCAGTGGTCACCACAATGCAGCAATGATAATATAATGAGCACAGATACACTGTGCACTGTTCAGGATAATAGAACTGAGTGACACTGGGCAGCGAGAACAGCACTGGACTACTGTACTGTAATACCATATACTGGTCTCCACAATGCAGCACTGATACTGAGCACAGATATTGAGCTGAGATTTGCTGATATTGGGCTATTCGGGCAGAGAACGTAGCCACGTCCTCTCTGTATCTCGACAATGCATGAATGAAAATGGCGGCGATGCGCGGCTCTTTATATGGAATCCGAATCTAGCGAGAATCCGACAGCGGGAAGATGACGTTTTCTCCCGTTCAGGTTTTGCGTGTTAGGTGGGAAGAACCGAGGCTGCCTCGGACCCGTATAAACCACGTGAAGTTCGGGGGGGGGGGGGGGGGGGTCGGATCTCGACGAACCGAATCCGCTCTAATTTTTATGAACAACAAATTAGTACAATGAAAATTTTGTTTATATAAAAGGAATTTACAATGGAATTCTTTCACCTACGATCCTGGAGAGGAAATGCCATTTGTCCCCATATGTCATGATAGGGAGATTGGGGATCTTGTAAGATACCATGTAGTGTTTTTTAAACTAGCATGTTTTTGTTTTCTAGTTGAGAGTGGAAGGGTATCAATATATCATTCCCACATTAGAAAGAAATGCTCCCCTTTTTTCTTTTTGTAAAATTGTTTCTACCCAATCCATCCTAAATAGGGAATAAAATTTAGTAAAAAATAAAGGCAACTGAGGGGTCAAGCTTTCCAGCCATCCTTGCAGTATTATCTTTCTGCCAGCTGAACTTAAGGCTAACAGAAGTTTCCTGCTTTCCAGAGCCATCCGCAAATCCGGGTCAAAATTCCCAGGATTGCCCACTCTGGGGTTAAAGCGACGTAATTTCTTAGCTTAGCTTCCATGTATCTACAAATTAAGTGGCAGAAATATTTCACTATGGGACATGCCCATAGGCAATGAAAAGTATCTGCCTCCTCCTGGTTGCAACTTGGGCATGAATGGTTTTCAGAAGTTCCCATTCGAAAGCATCTGAGTAGAGATAGGTATTATGGTATATGTTTAAAAAAGTTTGGTGTACTCTACATACTAGCTGGGAGTGTTTTTCTAGAAAAGTGGAGGTGGATCAACCACTTAGCCATACAGATGGAGCCTCCGTTATCTTGGCTGTTTCTCTGCCTAAACGAAGGTTTAGTCGCACCTAGGCGATAGCTTAGGTTGCTGAGTTTAATCATGGATAGGCGCATTGAGGCACGACTACATACTCAGCATGCAATACACATCTCCACCACTGAGTGGCTAATACTCCACTAATCCAGTACTTTAGAGCGAATAGCGGTGGAATGATCTACAGTACAAGCTCTGGCAAATGGTCAGTGACGACTGTAATGTTAATTTACACACAGACCAATGTCAGACGGAGAGAGTCAATTTAAAAAAAAAAAATATAGTTTATAAAGACTCAAGCGAACATATTAAAACACTTGTCAATTGCCGTGTTACTGCATGTCAGCGTCAAGTCCCGTAGACAAAGCAATAGAGTAAAAATGAATACAGTGTATGTAGCCGCAACTGTGTGAAAGCAATAATGTAGTTAATTGACGTTAAAGTATGTACAGCATACTGTATGTTTTGTACAATATGCGCGTCCAAGTCCCTTAATGGCATAAACAAACACCAATGGGAAGGAATCGCTGCTTACAGTACTTTTACACATGAGCTTGTGCATCTTCCATGAAGTGGCGTGGGCAAGCGAGGAAGTCTTCCGCCTCCCATGCTGAGAGTCCCAGTTTCGATTTCCAAATTGTGAGTGTATTCTTTTTTTTCTGACACTCACTTTATTAATTTTCTTTTTTTTGTAATCTATTGTAATACATTCAATAGAAGTGTTCACACAGGTTTTACACAAATCAGGGTAAATATGCAGGGGCATCTCATTCCGCTATCTAAAATACACAGCGGCAATGAGGACCCGTAGACATACCAATAAATATAAATTAGTGTATTCTGACGCAACTAACTGTTCGAGCAACACAGTACTGTAGATCGTCGGTGTTAGAGAATCTGTGTTGTACTTTATGAGAAGGGATCACTGCTACCTGTTACGCACACCAGTGCTAACAGGAGTATACCGGTGTATGAACAGAGAGGGAAGTGAAGCAAACAAACTCACAGACAGTATAACATAACATACACAGGAGGTGATGGAATAACTAATAAACACAAAGTGAACGGAGAAGCCCAAAGGCTCAGGAATTGGGTGTCTCCCTAGTGTCAGGAATGCTCAGATGGAATAGAGCGGACAATGAAGCGAGGTGTAGTGATTTAACATGTGGAGCACCTGAAATGATGTTGCTAAGAGCAACAGGAAAAACCCCAAAGGGTTACCAACGGGTGTGGGAATAAACTCCTTGGTCAGAGATAGAAATATAGACACAAGGAGAGTATCCACAATCCTAACCCCCACTTGCAGGGCACAGGTTCAGCTTACTGCCACTAAACTGACACCCGGACGCCCTGCACAGTGAGGGAGGATTAAGCAAGCAGGTCTGAGAGTACAGCCGCAAACCTGCTGGGTTCACAGAATAGCAAAAGAACCCCAGCAGGTCAAACAACTGACTCCAGTCTTACTGCTAGGTCCGGATTGGCAGAATGAAGTACCGAATCCCAAGGCCTATTCGCAGTAAGCAACAAGTAAATACAAAGTCACACAGTACTAACTAACTCTCTGGAACTGACTAACAAACAAAGATTCAGCAGCATTTGCCTAGCCTGAGAGGATGGTTTATATAGCAGGTGCTGTCCACGCCCCACTCAGACCTCACAGACTGTGAGCACAAAGCCAGCGCCGGATTCCCTGCCGTGCACAGAGCCTGTAACCACTACACAGTAAAAACCCGGACCGGAGTATCAGCTGCGCTCAGGGTACTTCGCTAACACTTGCCTCCCGGTTGCCATGGCGACGTGGCAGCACGGAGCAGGAGATCCTAACACTACCGTACCATTTACACATCTATCAAAGCGACTGCAGTTCTCTATTTGATTTTAATTTACAGTACAGTATTGTGTTGTACATTTATTGTAACGTGACCTCCCTCCCTCCCTGTCTACTGTATGAACTGTACAGGCTCCCAGGGGGGAAGTGGGATGGGGGTAGTGGTAGGTGGTGGCTAAATACTGTGTTCTGAAATACGAGCGTCCAAGTCCCTTAACAGCAGAAACAAACACCAATGGGAAGGAATCGCTGATTACAATACTTTTACACATGAGCTTGTGTCTCTTCCATGAAGCGGCATGGGCAAGCGGTGAAGTCTTCCACCTCCCATGCTGAGAGTCCTGGGTTCAATTCCCAAAGTGCAAGTGTATTCTTTTTTTTCTGACAGTCACTTTATTATTTTTTATTGTAATCTATTGTAATACATTCAAATAGAAGTGTGCACACAGGTTTTACATAAATCAGGGTAAATCTGCAGGAGTGTCTCATTCCATTATCTAAAACACACAGCGGCATTGAGGACCTGTAGACATACCGGTAAATAGAAATTAGTGTATTCTGATGCAACTAACTGTTCGAGCAACACAGTATTGTAGATCGTCGGCATTAGTGAATCTGTGTTGCACTTTATGAGAAGGGATCACGGCTACTGTACCATTTACACATCTATCAAAGCAACTGCAGTTCTCTATTTGATTTTCATATACAGTACAGTATTGTGTTGTACATTTATTGTAACCTGACTTCCTTCCCTGTCTTCTGTATGAACTGTGCAGGCTCCCAGGGGGGAAGGGGGATAGGGTAGGGTGGTGGTGGATAAATACTGTGTTCTGCAATATGAGCATCCAAGTCTCTTAAAGGCATAATCAAAACCAATGGGAACTGACATCCTGGGTGCTAGATGAACAACCTGGGACGCCTGGAACGCACGCCATCTGGAACACACACTGTATAGGATGCACGCCATCTGAGATGCAGAAAATCATTCTCTGTTATCATGGCTGCCAGAGATCGTCCCTACTCCATGGGGGAGCTTCAAATCCTCGTTTGCTGGTGGGACCAAGCTCTCGCCAGCAACGAAGAGAAGGTCAGGGCATACCGGAGGGCCCACAGGGCAATCCTCCAGAAATATAATCGGAGTAGGAATGTCCGGTCAATCCAAAGGACATGGCGTGACCTTGTACGGAGGACCCCCAGATGCCTGCAGGCCATCAGTGACTGTAAGTACAGTAGATTACTGTACTTTAAGTTACTGTAATTACAGGTACTGTAAAAAACAGGGTCTGCTGTACAGTACCTGTGGTAAACAAATGGTTAAACAAGGTGCAAAGGTAAAAGGGCACCACCAAGGTCGACACACCTTAGGTCGACACCAATTGTTCAACAGTGTCTACAGTAGGTCGATACCAGATATAGGTTGACATGGCCATTAGGTTGACATGGCAAAAGGTCGACATGAGTTTTTCAAATTGTTTTCTTTTTTTAAAACTTTTTTATACAGTACTTTACGATCCACATGGACTACGAATGTGAATAGTAACCTGTGCCAAGTGCAATGAGGCACCTTGCCTAAAGCATGGCGAGCAAAGCGAGCCATGTGAGAGGACACGGGGCACTAATTGGGCTTCCTGGTCACTTTACGAAGAAAACGACACCCAAAAAAGCCTTTGTCTGAATATTGCGTAAGCTACTGTATAATATTATACATTATACTATACAGCAGTACTGTTATTGATGTGTGTGAACAGTTGTTTACAGTTTTATAAGTCCTGGATAATAGAGTACTGTACATTTTTGATCAGTACAGTACATGAAATCTGAATTTGTAATAAAGACTTTTTTACATTTGTATTGATGCTTTTCCAATAAATATTCCGTTTTACAGTACGGTATGGTACATGAGGGTAAATGTACAGTATGATATGTCGTTATGGGGGAGAAGTGTTATTAAACATAGAAACATACTGTACAGTACTGTGCTGTAGAAACATACACTAGAATTTGACGGCAGATAAGAAACCGCTGTGTCCATCTAGTATGACCCTTTTTTTTTAACAATATTTTTAGCTCAAACCTTATTTGATCGCAGGCCCCCCTTTTCATTCTCTGCTGCAAACTACACAACAGTACTTACAGTACTGTATTCCGATTTTTAGTCTTTCTGGGTACAGTACTGTACAGTATGTTTTGCAATGTACTGTAGCCCATGCACCATTTTAGTTGCCCTTATTAATATCCTTTTGAAAATACAGTATGGTCTCAAGAATTGAACACTGTATTCTAGATGTAGCCGTACCAATGCCCTATACAGTACAGTGGCATTAATACAGTACTTTCTTTATGCTGCTGATTCCTCTCCCAATGCAGATAAGCATCTGACTAGCCTTCCTCATTGCTTTGTTACAGTACATTGCTTACTTGCCTTTAAGTAACCTGAAATAGTGACTCCCACTCAGTGGCGTAACTAGGAATTTTTCTCCCCCAAGCCAAAAAATTCTCTGCCCCCCCCTCCCATAAACGCGCCGGAAAAGGGGGCATGGCTTCACTAAAATGGGTGTGGCTTCACTGAAAGGGGCGTGGCAGTGCAGGTAAAGTCTTCCTTATACCCCAGTTTTGCAACCTGCACACCAAGACATTGGCCACCACAGGGAAAAATAATAATCCTGATTCATGTCCCTAACATTATTTGTCATTTTTCCTCCTTATAGTAATGCCCCTTACACATTATGCCACACACTGCAATAGCCCTTAGACATAATGCCACACACCATAATGCCTATTACACAATATGCCACACACCGTAATGCCCCTGACACATTATTCCACACACCTGAATGCCCCTGACACATTATACCACACACCGTAATGCCTGTGACATATTATGCCACACACCGCAATGCCCATTATAAACTATGCCACACACTGCAATGCCCGAGACATTATACCACATACCACAATATCCATGATATAGTATATCACACACCGTAATGCCTGACACATTATACCACACACCGCAATGTCCGGGATACACTATGCTACACACCGCAATGCCCATTACACATTAAGACCTACAGTAAGGCTTCTAATTACTTTTAAATTACCTGCTCGTTGCCAGGGGTTTCATGCTCTTGGTTCCATGCAGTGCCAGTGGTTGTCATGCTCAGGGTGTCATACGCGTTGCCAGGGGTTTCATGAGCTGGGTGTTGTGCTTGTAACCAGGGGGCAATGCTTGTTGATTGGGCTGTGCTCCCAGTGCCACATATGCCCCCAGTGCCAGATATTCCCCCACAGTGCCAGGTACACATTGCCCCGCAGTGCCAGATATACCCCCAGTGCCAGATACAGAGATGCCCCCAGTGCCAGATACAGAAATGCCCCCAGTGCCAGATACACCTGTCCCCCCAGTGCCAGTTATGCCCCCAGTGCCAGATACAGAGATGATCCCAGTGCCAGATACGGGATATGCCCCCAGTGCCAGATATACCCCCAGTGCCAGATTCAGATATGCCCCCAGTGCCAGATACATAAATGCCCCCAGTGCCAGATACACCTGTCCCCCCAGTGCCAGATATGCCCCCAGTGCCAGATACAGAGATGATCCCAGTGCCAGATACAGAAATGCCCCCCAATGCCAGATATGCCCCCAGTGCCAGATTCAGATATGCCCCCAGTGCCAGATACATAAATGCCCCCCAATGCCAGATATGCCCCAAGTGCCAGATACATAAATGCCCCCCAATGCCAGATACAGAGATGCCCCCAGTGCTAGATATGCCCCCAGTGACAGATACATAAATGCCCCCCAATGCCAGATACAGAAATGCCCCCCAATGCCAGATATACCCCCAGTGCCAGATTCAGATATGCCCCCAGTGCCAGATACATAAATGCCCCCAGTGCCAGATACACCTGTCCCCCCAGTGCCAGATATGCCCCCAGTGCCAGATACAGAGATGATCCCAGTGCCAGATACAGAAATGCCCCCCAATGCCAGCTATGCCCCCAGTGCCAGATTCAGATATGCCCCCAGTGCCAGATACATAAATGCCCCCCAATGCCAGATATGCCCCAAGTGCCAGATACATAAATGCCCCCCAATGCCAGATACAGAGATGCCCCCAGTGCTAGATATGCCCCCAGTGACAGATACATAAATGCCCCCCAATGCCAGATACAGAAATGCCCCCCAATGTCAGATATACCCCCAGTGCCAGATTCAGATATGCCCCCAGTGCCAGTTACATATGTCCTGTGTCCCCCCTCCTTACCGCGCTGCTGCTGCCCTGTGTTTTAGTGTTGGGGGATGAGAGTGCAGCGTGCGCCCCTCCTGCCCCTCAGCTCAGTCTCCGGTGGTGCGGGTCTCTACTTTCAATTAGGCACCGATCCGTGAGCCAATCAAAGCTTGCGGTCCGGCAGCCAATCAGGAGCCTTGGCTGCCGGACCGCGAGCTATGATTGGCTCATGGGCCGGTGCCGAATTGAAAGTAGACACAGAGGGGCAGGAGAGGCGCACGCTGCACGCTCTCCTCCCCTCAAGAAGCAGCAACAGCAGCATCATCAGCGGAGGGAAGGAGGGAGACAGCAGATTGACATGCGGACGGCTCGTCTGCATGTCAATCTGCGCTAAATCAGTGATGGCGCCCCCCGCAGCCCTGCGCCTCCAAGCCACCGCGGGGGCTGTGGGGGCAGTAGTTACGCCACTGCTCCCACTGTAGTTTCCTTTCCTCCTCAGTAGTTTCCAGTATACAGTAGTGCCATTAATACTACAGTACTGTATACTGTATTTACTGTACAGTACCCTTTGGATTTTTGAGACTCAAGTGCATGAGTTTGCATTTTTGCCATTAAAATGTACAGTAATTGCTACACTCTTGGACATTCCTCTTCTCAATCCACAGTAGATCCTCAATCATTTGTTTTACCCCTCCTGGTGTACTGCATCTACCCTGTTGCATAAAGTACCTTTGTTTCAACTGCAAAAAGGCATACAGTACTTTCCCCTTTAATGCCATTTGCAATGTCACCAATAAAGATCTTAAAAAGCACTGGTCCCAGTACAGATTCCTGGGGTATTCCACTGGTAACATTTCCCTCCTGTGAATGTGTGGTACCCACGGGTGAGATATCACTACTACCCCCATCGTGGCCCTGACTGCAGCCAACGCTGCCTGAGACCTGTCAGCTAGACAGGCGCTGACTGTTAAAATCCCCTTCTCCGGTTGCCTAGCAACGGCCCACGGAGAAGGCTGAAAAGGAGGGCATTGGGACCCAGGAGCCCTCCTGTGGTGGGAAGAGAGCGGGAACCCCTGGAGTTCCTGGATTGGAGGAGAACGGGCGCGAAAAACGGAGGGGAGGGCCCGAACCAAAGGGAAGCGGCACGGCTGCGCGGGCGTGTGGAGAGGCCGTTGCTGACTGGGCCGGACAGGAAACTGCTGCTGCTGCGGGCAGAGATGCGCTGATCGCGTGCAGGAGGAGAAGCCGCTGTGGGAGCGCCAGAGAGGAAGAGCCGCAGGTGTGACAGCCATCGCAATCCACCCGCGAGCAGAGCCGCCAGCCGCCGCCGGAGAGTGGAAGCCGCGTACAGGACTGCCAGCCGCCACAGAGCCGAGGGGGCCGCCACACAGAGCAGAGAGGTGGAAGCAGAGACCAGGCTGGCAGATACCAGAGCCACAGGGCTGGACGGAGCGTTGCAGGGTGATCTGACTGGCGGGAGCCAGCAACATACACAGGTACCTTTATCCACGGCTCCCTGAGTTTGTGGCCCCATAGTTCCTTCCCCCTCACCATTCCACAAGTCAGGCAGCTCTAACCCATACCCTACCAGTGAACCAGTGGCAAATAGGAGAGACCGCAGCCAGAGACTCAGAGGCAGACAGCAGGAGCCTCCAACATTAATACAGGCGCCCTGTCACCCCTCCACTCCTATCTATAATTATATATTCATGTTTTGGGATCCATCCGCGACCATTACATCAGAGTTCCATCCATTGGGCATTATACCCGGAGCAACTTGATTTTCACTGACTTACCTTTTTGTGGATACAAACACGGTTAGTACCGTTAGCCATTGCTGCTGTGTTGCATTACAAGCAGTTAGTTTTGCACGCCCTCCTACAGATACTTACCTTACGTCCACCGACGTCTTCCCAGGAGTAAGGGGGACATTTACTAAGCAGTGTAAGAGCGGAGAAGTGAGCCAGTGGAGAAATTGCCCCATCAACCAATCAGCAGCTCTATATCATTTTATAGTATGCAAATTATAGATATTACTTCAGTGCTGATTGGTTGCCAGGGGTACTTCTCCACTGGCTCACTTCTCCGCTCTTATCACTGCTTAGTAAATGTCCCGCTAAATCTTGTCACTGTCCCTTCCTGCTTCGCCTTGGTAATGACTAATGAGGCGAAGCAGAAAGTGTTATACACTGTACATTTACCTACAGTATTACTGTACTAAGTTTCTGTTTTGGATTTTTTTCATGACACCCATGATGATGAATGCTTGCCTGTTGGTTAACCATGGTCCTTTTACCATTACACAGAGTACTGTACAGGGCCGTTTCTTGGGGCAGGCGAGCAGTGCAACCGCACTGGGCGCCCGCCGCGGCACTAACTGTGGCTCCCTGCTTCCCCCTCCTATTTGTCCCTGAGTAACCCGCTCGGGGGGGGGAGGGGGGGGCGGAGTTTCACGGAATGACGTGGTTGCGTCGTTACGTCACGACGCAACCCCGTCACTCCGCGAAACTCCCACCCCCCGAGCGGAGTACAGAGGGGGATCCAAGTTAGGAAGAGGGAAAGGCCGGCGCGAGGAGCGACTGGTGAGGCAGGCCGAAGAGCGGTAATCGCCTCTGTAAGTATTCTCTCTCTCTCTCTCTCAATGCGTAAAATGGGGACACCTGCCGTAATGTGTGAAATGGGGACTCTTGCCTGCCGTAGTGTGGGGATTTAATGTATCAAGGGCATTGCGGTGTGTGGCATAATATGGTGCAGGGGGCATTACTGTGTGGGGCTCAATATGGTAGATTTTTTTTTTCCTGTGGTGGTTGTGATCTGTTGGAGCAGGGTCAAAAACTGGATTGTGAGGTTGTTATGCACACCAATGCCTGCAGGAATGTACTGGTGTTTGAACTGTTATGCACACCAGTGCCTGCAGGAATGTACTGGTGTCTGAACAGAGAGGGATGCAAAACAAATGAACTCACAGACAGACTGGGAAATATGACATTACGTACACAGAAGGTGATAGGGTAACAAAACCAACACAAAGTGAACAGAGAAGCCCAGAGGCTAAGAAACTGGGTGTCTCCCTAGTATTAGAAATGCTCAGATGGAAAAAGCAAGATGTTGTGTTTTAATACGTAGAGAACCCGAAATGCTGTTGCTAAGGGCAACAGCAAAACCCTAAAGGGTTACCAACGGGTGTGGCAGTAAACTCCTTGGTCAGAGATGGAATAATAGACACAAGGAGAGTCTCCACAATCCTAATTCTCACTTGCAGGGCCCAGGTTCAGCTTACTGCCACTAAACTGACACATGGACGCCCTGCACAGTGAGAGAGGATTAAGCAGGCAGGTCTGAAAGTACAGCCACAAACCTGCTGGGTTCACAGAATAGCAAAAGAACCTCAGCAGGCTAAACGACTGACTCCAGTCTTACTGCTAGGTCTGGATTGGCAGAGTGTAGTACCAAATCCCCAGGCCTATTTGCAGTAAGCAACAACAAATACAAAGCTACACAGCACTGGCTAACTTTCAGGAACTGACTAACCAACAAAGATTCAGCAGCATCTGCTTAACCTGAGAAGAGGCCTTATAAAGCAGGTGCTGTCCACGCCCCCCTCAGACCTCACAGACTGTGAGCACAAAAACCAGCACCGGATCCCCTGCCTGTAACCACTGCACAGCAAAAGACCCGAATCGGAGTATCAGCTGCGCTCAGGTTACTCCGCTAGCACTTGTCTCCCGGTTGCCATGACGACGTGGCAGCACAGGGCAGGAGACCCTAACAGTACCCCCCCTCTGACGAGGGGTCAAAGAACCCCTACCACCGGGTTTATCGGGGAACTGCGAGAAGAAAGAGCGTATCAGTCTGGGGGCATGAAGATCACAACTGCGCACCCACGACCGCTCCTCCGGGCCATACCCCTTCCAGTGCACCAAAAATGACAGCCGACCCCGAACCATCTTGGAGTCAAGAATCCTTTCAACAACAAACTCCCTCTGGCCACGTATCAGAAGAGGGGAAGGTCTTCCACTGGAAGAAGGATTACTAATCGCCCGTTTTAAAAGGGAACAATGAAATGTTTTATTGATACCCAAAGAACGGGGCAGATCTAACTGAAATGCCACCGGATTGATAACCCTGGTGATCTTATAAGGGCCGATGAACCGGGGGCCTAACTTATGAGATGGCTGTCTCAACTTCAAATTCTTGGTAGACAACCAGACGAAGTCTCCTAATTTGAAGCTGCAGGGTCTTTTCCGCTTATCAAAAACCCTTTTGGTCACTAATGACACAGACACAAGGGCTTTCTTCACTTTCCTCCAAATACCTCTAAGGACCGAAACCACAGAGGAACCACCAGGCGTGGAGTCCAGGGGGTCAAAAGAATTGGCCTTAGGATGATGCCCATACACACAAATGAAGGGAGAGATCCCTGTAGCAGAGTGAGCCGCGTTGTTATAGGCAAACTCCGCCATTGACAGATGAGCAACCCAGTCAGTCTGACACTTGGAGACATAACACCTGAGGAACTGCTCCAAGGACTGGTTCACCCTTTCAGTCTGCCCATTAGACTGCGGATGGTAGCCTGACGACAAGCTGACAGAAATCTGGAGATCGGAACAAAATGCCCTCCAGAATTTGGCCACAAACTGGGATCCGCGGTCAGAGACCACATCAAGTGGCAACCCGTGGAGACGCACAACATGCAGCATAAATAATTCAGACAGGCGTCTGGCCGATAGCAGCCCAACCAGTGGAACGAAGTGCGCCATCTTCGAAAACCTGTCAACGACAACCCAGATGGCTGTCATCCCCGAGGATTTGGGCAAGTCCACAACAAAATCCATTGAAATGTGGGTCCATGGCTTAGATGGAATAGAGAGTGGATGTAATGGGCCAACAGGAACCCCTCTAGGAGTCTTATTTCGGGCACAGATGTCACATGCCCGAACCCACTGATCCACATCCTTAGCCACCGAGGGCCACCACACCGCCCTAGATAGCAACTCCCGAGTTCTGGCAATACCCGGGTGACCTGCCGACTTCTTGGCATGGAATTCCAGGAACACTCGCTGTCTTAACCTAGGAGGCACAAACAAAAGACCTACCGGAAGGTCTGGAGGAGCCTGCTCCTGTGCTCTAAGGACTAATGACAAGAGGTCCTGGGTAATGCCCACTTTAATACATGATGGGGACACAATGGGCAACGGCTCCTCGGTGGTCTCCTGGATTGGAGCAAAACTCCGCGAGAGCGCATCAGCCTTGATGTTTTTTGACCCAGGGCGATATGTTATCAAAAAATTAAAGCGAGCAAAAAACAAAGCCCATCGTGCCTGCCTGGCATTGAGACGCTTCGCTGACTCTAAATATGCCAAATTCTTATGGTCGGTGAGAATTGAGACCACAAACTTAGCCCCCTCAAGCCAGTGTCTCCACTCCTCGAGTGCATCCTTAATAGCCAACAATTCCCGGTTACCCACGTCATAATTCATCTCGGCAGGCGAAAATTTACGGGAAAAGTAAGCACAGGGATGAAGGCGATTATCAGACACTCCCATCTGAGAGAGCACGGCCCCAATACCCATCTCAGAGGCATCCACCTCCACCACAAAAGGACGCTCTGGATCTGGGTGTCGCAGCACCTTGGCCGAGACAAATGCCCTTTTGAGACGGGCAAAAGCCGCTTTGGCCTCACGAGACCAGTGAGCAACATCCGCCCCTTTCTTAGTGAGTGCCACCAAGGGCGCCACTATAGACGAAAATCCAGCGATAAATCGTCTATAAAAATTTGCAAAGCCCAGGAAACGCTGAAGCGCCTTCAAACTAGTGGGCTGCACCCAATCCAGGACTGCCTGTACCTTGGAACCCTCCATTTGGAAACCTTCTGGGGAGATAATATATCCTAGAAATGCGATTTGCTGAACTTCAAATTCGCACTTCTCCAGCTTCGCCCCAAGCTGGTGGTCTCTGAGTTTCTGGAGGACTAAGCGTACATGCTTCCGATGTTCCTCCAGGGAATGGGAGAAGATTAGGATGTCATCTAAGTATACAACTAAGAATCTATCCAAATATTCCCTGAGCACATCATTCATGAAATCCTGGAAGACTGCCGGGGCATTACAGAGCCCAAAAGGCATCACCAAATATTCATAATGCCCTGAGTGGGTATTAAAGGCAGTCTTCCATTCATCCCCCTCTCTTATTCGGATTAGATTGTACCCACCGCGTAGGTCAATCTTAGAAAAAATGGTGGCAGTACGAAGCTGGTCAAACAAGACCGAAATGAGAGGCAGTGGGTATGAGTTTTTAATCGTGATACGGTTCAATTCCCTGAAGTCAATGCAGGGTCGCAATGAACCGTCCTTTTTACCCACGAAGAAGAACCCCCGACCCAACTGGAGACTGTGAAGGTCTGAGTAATCCTTTAGCCAAGTTCTCCTGAATGTACTCTGCCATAGCCTGAGTCTCAGGACGTGACAGGGAGTACAACCTGCTCTTGGGAAGCTTAGCATTCGGCAACAAATCAATGGCACAGTCATAGGGGCGATGGGGAGGTAGTACCTCTGCAACTTTTTGGGAGAACACGTCCGCAAAATCTGCATAACACCCTGGCAATCCTGGCAAACTTAGCTTCGAGAGCCTGACTGGAAGGCTCAAGCAACTCCTGAAACAATCAGTACCCCAACTAAGAATCTCCCCAGAGACCCAGTCAAATTGAGGATTGTGGGCCCTTAACCAGGGTAACCCCAACACCAATGGGGCAAAAGTACAGACAGTCACATAAAAGGACAATTTTTCAGAGTGTGTGGCTCCAATAAACAAAGAAATCTGGCTAGTGCAAGAGGTAATTTTACCCTGGGATAATGGTTCCCCGTTTAACCCACAAATCTCAATTTCCGACGCCAAGGGTACTAAGGAAACAGAGTGTTTCAGGGCGAATTGGCGGTCCATAAAAACCCCGTCGGACCCACTGTCCACAAAGGCCTCAGTCTTGACAGTTTGACCGAGGATCTTCAAGGTCACCGGAATGATAAAAGTCTTCTTGGGAAATTCTGACTTCTGGCCTGACAGGATATTTCCCATCACCCTCAGGCCCTGAAGTTTTCCGGCTTTTCTGGGCATGATACTACCACATGACCTTTATTCCCACAGTACAAACACAACCCCTGCTGTCTCCTCCGCGTCTTCTCACGCGAGGAGAGGCGGGTAGCCCCAATCTGCATAGGCTCCTCGGAAAATTCCTCAGAGTCTGAGGTTCCCTTGGGAAAGAAGGAAACCTCAGTCTCCCTTTCAAGCCTACGCTCTCTCAGCCGTCTATCCACCCGGATGGATAACTGCATGAGCTGATCCAAGCTATCAGGCAAGGGATATTGTACCAGTTGGTCTTTTATCTGGTTAGAAAGACCTCTTCGGTACTGGTGTCTCAGGGCTGGGTCATTCCACTGGGTATCATGGGCCAATCTCCGAAACTCCGTACAGTAAACCTCAACTGGCCTTCGCCCTTGCTTAAGGATCGAAATCTGAGCCTCGGCTGAGGCCGTCTTGTCAGGGTCATCATACAACATGCCCAGTGCCTTAAAAAAAGCATCAACACTTTTAAGCGACGGACAGTCAGGCTGCAACCCATGTGCCCAGACCTGTGGGTCTCCTTGTAACAAGGAAATCACTATGCCCACCCGCTGAATCTCTGACCCAGAAGACTGAGGCCTAAGCTGGAAATATAACTTGCAGCTCTCCTTGAAACAAAAGAACTGCGAGCGATCTCCAGAAAAACGATCCGGGAGATTTACTTTCGGCTCCTTAACCCCTAAAGGTGCTGCTGCTGCGGGAACTCCGCCAGCGGCCTGGGAGGTGTGCATTTTAATGGACAAATCATTAAATTGACGAGTCAGGACCTGCACCTGATCGACCACCTGTTGCAACGTATTTTGAGGGGTATGCTCCATATTCCCACAAAATTTCAACAGGAGTATTGGGCTGCTGAATATGTTATGCACACCAATGCCTGCAGGAATGTACTGGTGTTTGAACTGTTATGCACACCAGTGCCTGCAGGAATGTACTGGTGTCTGAACAGAGAGGGATGCAAAACAAATGAACTCACAGACAGACTGGGAAATATGACATTACGTACACAGAAGGTGTTAGGGTAACAAAACCAACACAAAGTGAACAGAGAAGCCCAGAGGCTAAGAAACTGGGTGTCTCCCTAGTATTAGAAATGCTCAGATGGAAAAAGCAAGATGTTGTGTTTTAATACGTAGAGAACCCGAAATGCTGTTGCTAAGGGCAACAGCAAAACCCTAAAGGGTTACCAACGGGTGTGGCAGTAAACTCCTTGGTCAGAGATGGAATAATAGACACAAGGAGAGTCTCCACAATCCTAATTCTCACTTGCAGGGCCCAGGTTCAGCTTACTGCCACTAAACTGACACATGGACGCCCTGCACAGTGAGAGAGGATTAAGCAGGCAGGTCTGAAAGTACAGCCACAAACCTGCTGGGTTCACAGAATAGCAAAAGAACCTCAGCAGGCTAAACGACTGACTCCAGTCTTACTGCTAGGTCTGGATTGGCAGAGTGTAGTACCAAATCCCCAGGCCTATTTGCAGTAAGCAACAACAAATACAAAGCTACACAGTACTGGCTAACTTTCAGGAACTGACTAACCAACAAAGATTCAGCAGCATCTGCTTAACCTGAGAAGAGGCCTTATAAAGCAGGTGCTGTCCACGCCCCCCTCAGACCTCACAGACTGTGAGCACAAAAACCAGCACCGGATCCCCTGCCTGTAACCACTGCACAGCAAAAGACCCGAACCGGAGTATCAGCTGCGCTCAGGTTACTCCGCTAGCACTTGTCTCCCGGTTGCCATGACGACGTGGCAGCACAGGGCAGGAGACCCTAACAGAGGTAGTCTTTTCAGACGAGACCATGCCCATTTAAATGAGGCCACACCCATTTAGATGAGGCCACGCCCCCTTGCCGGGAGCGCGCACACGTTTTTGTTTTTTTATCTAGGTGTGGGGGGGGGGGGGTTACATTTTTTTATGTCATGGGGGGGCGCATTTTTAAATCTCGCACTGGGAGCCAAATTGGCTAGAAACAGTCCTGGTACTGTACATAAACATACTGTACTACTCGGCCACTCAGCTCACACTACAACCTTATCACAGACACAATGTTGTAATTACTGTACAGTACTGTACTGCAAGCTCAGTGAGACAGTACAGTATTTCTAAAGTACAGTACATTAACACCTGAGGTTGCTGTGTATAGTAAAGCACTGTATCACACCTTTACAGTAAGACTGTACAGTATCTTGATAATGATTTATGTACAGTAGCTTTACTGTATATTTACTGAGCTGTATACTTTATTTTGGGGAAAAACACTAACAACAATAATTCGTCCATCCTGACAATGGGTAATTGCCTTATAGGGCCTGATTGTACGCAAATGCAGCTTTCCTTGCGTCTTTGCTGCCGCTGTGTCTGAGGGGCAGATTGGGAAATAAAAGTGGCCATGTACTATTGTCTAGAAGTGTCCCAACATGGGCAGCAAAAGATGCACAGTATAACGTACCGTGAAACCATGAATCGGGACAATGCAGTGTACTGACTGTGGTGGGTGGGCCGCCTGTCATGTGTGGGCTGGAGCCACATGGCAAAACCTAAAACAGACCACACAGACACATCAGCCTACCAGGATTCTCCCTGGTGAGGCCTATGGCCTATTTCCCCCTGACTGTACCAATGTGTCATGCATGATGTCACAACTCGGCAGACATGTATTGTGATGTCAGTCACTGGTGGACACAGCAGCCAGGTCTGGTAACAGCAGGGACAAAGGAGTATGCTCGTACCAGGCTCCCAAACTGGAGGTACTGTACTTTACTGTATTAATCAAGTCACAATTGTGCTTACATTTTTCAGTATAATACTGTATGTTACACAGTTATAAATAATGTGTGTATTTGTTTTTAATTATTTTATGCAATAAAAAAGCATTTGAGAACTGTGTACAATTGTACTGAGTGCTTCCTTTATACAGCGGAGGGTAATTCTTCTCCACGCATATTCTGATGGTTCATACAGTACAGTAGTTGCCTACACTCACGGATATTGCAGGAGTCTCCAAATTGCAATTCTTATCTCCTAATCGCCTGAATCATACAGTACAGTACATTAAATCAAATCTCCCAGAATGTTAACCGCAGCCTGGGTTACAACAGAATTTGTAAGATCAGTGATTTGCGCCAGTCAATACAGCTAAAGTATGATGCTACTGTACAGTATTTGTGCAAAGCTGTCCTGACTCTAAGCAACCCCCTCCCAGCCCCCCCTGCGGTAGAGAACACATCCGGTGTACCAGCAATCATCTTACTGTACAGTATCTTAATGTCTGCTAACACTCGTAAGTGTGAGGTGCAAATGTTTTCTTAGTAATACAGTAGGTACTGTACAAAGAAGCATAGATTTTGATAGAAGATACTGTAAGAACCACTTGGACCATCTAGTCTTCAGTTAAACAGACAAAAGACTTTGGACAAGGTTACTCTAAATTGCATTTGGAATTTAATGCATTCAGTAAAGATCTGTCCACACTGTACTGTACAGTATCTACTTTATCCTGCCATGTACAATATGGCACGGCTTGAAAGTTCCTTCTTTAATATGGCACTTTATACATACAGTATTCTAAAGAAAACACTGTTCAATACTGTACATCAGGGATGGGAAACCCTCAGTCCTCTAGCTGTTGTTGAACTAAACATCCCAGCATGCCCTGCAACAGTTTTAGCACAGCCAAATAGCAAACTAGCAAGGCATGCTGGTACTGTATGTGTAGTTCATTCAACAACAGCTGGAGGACCGAAGGTTCAGTGTACAGTGTGGATTAAAAAAATTTAAATAAATGGATCAGTAAAGAAAATGCTCCATGTACAGGACTGTACAGTCTTTTCCACAGGAAATGTGTATTAGAGGTACTGTATACTGTATACACTAAATGTACAGTTATTACAAACACACAAATGCATCCCAGACGCTTATGGTGACAGGACTCACTTACCGTATCCCCACCCATAGTCGTGGTGTATTTTAGATAGCGTAATGAGACGTTCCTGCAGCATTGCCCTGATTCGTGTAAAACCTGTGTGCATACAGTATTTCCATTAAATGTAAAGCAACAGTACAGTACAATATATTACAATAGAAAAAAATAGTGTCAGTGAAAAAAAAGGCATGCGCACGCCTCATGACAGATGCACAAGCTCATGTCTAAATGTACAGTAAGCAGTGATCCCTTGCCATTGATTTAGATTATGCCCTAATGGCTAGGGGACTTGGCCGCTCATGTACTGTACTGTATCCCTGACTTCAATGGACCACACTGTACTGTAGCTTAAACTCCTTGTTTTGCGTCTGTATACACTATATTTATTAATTGATCATTCTATGGGACCTCATTACCCCTGTGTATTTTAGCTAGGGTATTGAGACACTCCTTCAGCATTGCCCTGTAACTTGCAAAACCTATGTCATTGCTGGCTCCATAGCTGACGGCTTCCATGGGGCAAAGGATAATGGGTGGCAGACATTTTGTCAACTTGCTATGCGATTGAGTCCGGTGTATCATAATGTGCATAAAGCTCGCTCGCTTATTCTTATCACCCCTGTGTATTTTAGCTAGAGGATTCAGACGCTCCTTCAGCATTGCCCTGTAGCCTGCAAAACCTGTGCCATCGCTCGCTCCATGTCTGAGGACTGCCACGGGGCGAGGGGTCATGGGCGGCAGCCATTGTCAAATTGCTATGTGATCGAGTCCGGTGTATCGTAATGTGCCTAGAGCTCACCTATCCCCATCAACCCTGTGTATTTTAGCTATGGTATTGTGATGCTCCTTCAGCATTGCCCTCTATCTTGCAAAACCTATGTCGTTGCTGGCTCCATAGCTGACGGCTTGGCAGCCATTTTGTCAACTTGCTATGCGATCAAGTCCGGTGTATCGTAATGTGCATAGAGCTCACTTGCTTATTCTTATCACCCCTGTGTATTTTATCTAGGGGATTCAGATGCTCCTTGAGCATTGCCTTGTAACTTGCAAAACCTACGTATCGCTGGCTCCATAGCTGAGGGCTTCCACGAGGCAAGTGGTTATGGGTGGTAGCCATTTCAATCGAGTCTGGCCTGCTACAGTATTGTATGTGTACCGTACGGTGCATAGAACCTTATCCTCATAGCTGCTGTTGTATTTTACAGTAGATACGCTCCTGCAGCTTTGCCCTGCTCTATGTAAAACTTGTGTACAATAGATACAAAAATAAAAAATTAATAAAGTGTCAGGAAAAAGTTAGCATGCATTCACACTTTGGGAATCAAACCCGGGATCATGGAAAGCAGAACACTTCATCACTAGGACACGTCGCCGCATGACAGATACACAAGCCCATTGGTTTTGATTATGCGGTAATGGCTAAGGGATTTGGAAGCTCACATATCCATAACATCAATAGACCATACCTGTAACACATTCATTTGCGTCTGTATACACTACTGTTTTTATTTGTTGATTTGTTTGCGGGACTTGGATGCTCATATATTCGTAATGTCAATGGACTATACTGTGGCTTTATCATGTTAGTTTGCATCTGTATATACTGTACTAATGTATTTACGTCTGAAAACTGTATTATACTGTATGACATACTGTAGTATATTGTGGCATAATGAGACGCACCAGTAAAGTAGTTCTTACATTGTATTCTGGTATTGTATTTTAATGGAGACCACATGCATGCGCAATGGTGATTTTAAAAAGCGACATCTGGTGGATGATCGCAGGTATTACACTTAAAGGTAACGCCAAACGCTCTGTGCGCCTCCCCACGACTAGGTGCACCTCCCTATGACTAGGCAAGCCTCCTTGTGCCCAGGCATGCTGTGTATGCCCGATCACGACTAACGCCTCAGCCAGCCAAGATAAAGGAGGCTCCATCTGTACCTCTAAGATTTCAGCATGATCTATTATATCCCCGAGGAATGTATAATGCATTTATACTGCTCTATGTTTTGGTACTTGATATATAAGGAGAGTTCCAGCGTGTTATTCCAGTCCTTCCCAAAAAAGTGCTTTAGGACATGAGTCAGGAAAAAACGCACCTGTAAGAATGCCAAGGGATAAGGACCAATCATTGCAAATTGTGCTGAGATTTCTGCAAACGTGATTAGGCATTTGTCATCTGTAGAGACTAAGGCTTTTGGGCCTAATTCAGACCTGATCATAGCCATGCAAAATTTTTCACGGCTACGATCAGATACTCAGACATGCTGGGGGAAGCCCCGCAACGGGACTAGTCTGACCCGGGGGTCAGGCCCTACCCCCCTCCACACAAGTACAAAAGCAGCTTTTGTACTTTAGGAGTAGCTCCCTACCAGCGCAGCTCCTGCATGCTGGCAGGGAGCTACTCGTCGCTGTGAGGGTCACAGCGGCTGTGAGTGACGTCATGCAGTCGCCATGGTCCGCCCCCCGCACGGTCCAGGCACGCCTGCGTTGGCCGGACCGTGCCCCCTAAATGCCGCCAAAATCGCCCCCCCCCCTACCCCTGCCTCTACCTGTAAATCAGGCACAGGCGATCGCAGGGCTGAGATGGCCGTCGCCTGTCTGGCATGCGCCGGCACACTGCGAAAATGCACAGCACCGATCAAGTCTAAATTAGGTCCTATGTACTAAGACTTGGAGAGAGATAAAGTACCAGCCAATCAGCTCCTAAGTGACATGTTGCAGGGTTTGTTTAAAAAATGAGTTAGGAGCTGGTTGGTTGTTACTTAGAAAAGGGTCTATTCATGAAGCAGTGAAGAGTGGAGAAGTGAGCCAGTGGAGAAGTTGCCCATGGCAACCAATCAGCTGCTACATATAATTGTATAGAATGCACTTGATAAATGTTACTTCAATGCTGATTGGTTGCCATTTGCAACTTCTCCACTGACTCACTTCTCCAACCTTTTCACTGCTTTATGAAAAGTTCTCGGTCCAAAGTTTAGTACATAGGCCCCTTGGTGATCTATATGCAGAACATTAGCAGCCAGACTTGGCTACTGAAGGAGGGTAATAAACATCACTTTCCTGAAAATCTTCCAGTTTCCTTTTGTAATGGTGTGTACACACGGCGAGATATTTGCTTACGATTTTGACTATATAGTCAAAATCGTAAGAAAAGTTAGTGCAGATCGCAAGGTGAAAGTCACCTTGCGATCCCAATTCGGTCCCGCGCGGTCAGCATCGCAAGCCTAGGTAGACTGTGCAGGCAAGTCAATTTTGACTATCTCTATAGAAGAGCCGTATTTCCGGACATTAGCCTCCATTTAAAAGTTGTTTTGCCAAACATAAATAGTAATCAGTTTCAAGTTAATCAGATAACTGACACAATGTCTCGTTAACATAGCTTGTTTTGAATTGCCGGGTCACTTTTCCTTGTTTGGAGATGTTTAAGTGGATTCCCAGGGACTTAAGGAAAGTTTCACAGATACTCTTGGATGGACAGTCTGTTTTTTTTAGACACTCTCTATTCTAGAACAACTGAGCTTTCTTTGTACACTTGAATCATGTTGGCTGTTAGCGCCAGCTAATCATACCAATTAATGCAATTGCCACATACGCCAAGCGATGCCTAATTAAACGAAACAAAAGGATCGTACAAATACATCAACACTTGGCCGGGTCTGTTGACATAGACCAAATAGGAGTCTTGTGAAATTTGGGAGTTCGGATGTAAAAAGCATCAAAGTGGAAGTCAAAAGGAAGTTTAACTTGAATTACCATTGCAAAATAATTTAGCTATATGATTTTTGTTTTTTTTGGGATAGATTATTTTCAAATGCTTAAAATTATATAGATCATTTATATTGTACGCCGTCAGGTATAAGGATGCTAGTAGGAGAATACCTGTTCTGCATAGTGTAGCCCATTTGTGCAAATTCAGGATTCAGCTGGATGGATGAAGAGAGTGAGATGCGGTGCTGTTGCCAGCATTTAAATGCCATGGAAATTCCAATGCGCAGCCTTCACCCACAATTAAATTCCCCTCAAAGTGGTACACCTGTCCAGCAGCTTCTTTCCCCAGGCAGTAATGAAGAATTGTACATGTTGATGTTGCAAAGTTATCTTTCCAATTCACTGTGTGTGTTTAAAAAAGTTTTGTATTTTTACGGCAGTGACGTAACCATAGTGAAGAAGAGAGACATGTTCTTCCAACCATTACTCTCACACAAGCTTTACCTTTTTCACCTACAATTTGTCTTAAGTCAGTCCTAAGAGTAAGGTGATTCAGACTGTCTTTATTTCATGTCAAATTTGTATACTCTTATCATTTTAATTTCATTATCATCTGCTGATGGCCAATATTCACGACCTCCAAATATTTGGGAATTAGGCTCTTCTGTCAACCACAAAAGTTGAAACACCTTGAATGCCTTAATCATCATAACCGATGTATGAGACATCACAGATTGTGCAGAAGGACATACATGAAATCCGTAACAGGTACATAGGTACAGCTGAGACGAATATCAAAAGCATGGAAGCAATAACCATAAGTCATAACAACTGAGCAGAAACATACATTAATGGATGCATTTAACAGAATAAATACAGATCAATAGGTGTTCAGAAAGTGCCCAAGTGGTGAGACTGAGGTGAGGTGTATATGAGCTGTACAACGTTAGTCCAGGGGAAGTTAATTTCTTTTATTTTCAAGCCACTAGTCAGCCACTAAGAGGAGCCCATGAGAGTGGGCACAACATCTTGAGAGGTATACAAAGGTCGGAGTGAATATTTGGAACAGTCTACACCTGACTTAATTTAAGTCCTAAATACTTACGTCAGTTTGAGGCCTTTATAAAATATTAACGAATCAACTGGAAGGGTGCCCAAACTTTATCCCAAGCCACATTTACTGTTTGTTTGTTTGTTTTTCTAGTCTTTCAAATTCAGCAAATACACAGTAATTGTAAAAATTATGTCATATTAAAGTTTCGTTCCATGCAGAGGTTGTATTAACTTCTTTTCACTTAGAGATTCAATGGAACATGCAGCATGCCGCGGGGTGCGAAAACTTTTGCTTACGTATATTTCAAGACTAGCGAAAAAGAAACCCTGGGGAAAGGCAACGTGAAATCATTAACAATGCTTCATTAGCAGCAGAAAGTGTCTCACCTGCTGTTAAATGATCCTATGGAAACAGACAGAGAAAACAGAAAGATGACAAATCACAATTTCTCAGTAGTTCCCACTGGCTCTTCTCACATGTCATTAACACATCTCATACACCTGTCTGCCAAGCAAGGCCTACCTGCAATGTACAACGTGTGCAATAAAATAACGCTCCAAGACTGTCATGTACAAGAATAACCATAACATCTGGCAACTGCTTGTTTATTCAGACAGAGAGGCCATTTACTAAGTTGTAAAAATAAAGGTGAATGGTTCTCACTACAGATACATGTTCACACCTGATTCTTTTTTTGTAAAGTGTCTATCAATCCATTTTGAAGATGGTGGGAACCTGTGACTTCAAAGTTTTACCCACAGTCAGTTTCTCACACTTTTCACCAAAAATGTGTGTCTTAAGTGTTTCCTGGAGTAAGGAGCCTCCAACTGTCTTTATTTCATGTCACATTTGTATACTGTAACATTTTTACTTCATTGGTGTCAACTGACGCCTTCACTACCTCCATATATTTGTAGAGGAAATTAAGCTCCTCGGTCAACCACAAAAGTAGAAATCCCTTGAATGCCTTAACCATCACAAGTAATGTACTGTAGAAGGCATTGTATAACACAAATTGTGTAGTGCCGGAAAAAGTCATACAGGTACAGTAAGACATAGATAAAAACGGTAACAGGTACAGGTAGGTATAGTTGAGAAGAATGTCAAAAGCATGAAAGTAACAAACATGTATCGTGTGTCAGCGTCCGGAGTCTTACCGGTACGCTGGTGCTGCGGGACTGGCTTCCTTGGCGATGTGCAGGCAGCGGCGGAGGTGGGCTGCTGCGCCGGATCCGTGGGCAGCAGTAGCGGTGGTGAGGGGGTCCGCTCGTGGCGGCGGGATGCCGCTACAGCGGGTCGCTCTTGCTGAGCCGTTGCTTGGAGACCAGGGGCAGTGAGCAATGTGGCTTTGCAAAAAGGTCTGCATTACTGGGCGCCGCCATGTTGGAGACCAAGTTTTAAGCATAGTTCCTTTTTCCTGTTTCTTCCAGCCAATCCAGGGGAAGCTCTCCCTATAAAAGGGGGCTGGTTTAGGACAGGGACGCCAGTGCTTCAAGTTACAACCCTGTTGTAGGTGCTTTAGCCTGTGCTCCCAGGATTCCTGCTGTATTCTGGTTCCTCCTGATCCTGCTTGGTCGGTTCTCTGTTGCTGCTGCAGCCCTGCCGTTTCTAGCCTGCTACTGCCTGTGGAAGCGCTCCTGGAAAACCCGGTCCAGTAAGACTCTTTGGGCACAGTCGGCCCCGGGTCTTCTGCCTCGTCTTTCAAGCCACACTCCACAGGTCTCCTTCACCAGCCACGCTTTTGTACCACCGACCACAGCCTGCAGATTATTATCTTCAGCATCATTTTCAAAACCACAGTCCACAGTCCTTGTCTCCAGCCACGTCTTCAACCACCATCCACAGTTCATCATCTACAGTCTCGTCTTTCAAATCACAGTCCACAGTTCTTCGCCTCCAGCCACGTCTTCAACCATCGTGCTCCAGCCTTGGTTCTCTACCTCAGCCCTGTACATAATAAATACTTTCCATTGACTCTCAAACCCCGCCAACGTTCTTCATTGCTCCGTGTCCCATGCGAAGGAACTATATCCAGCCCCCTCATCTGGTTCATTCACAGCCTGCTACCTCCTCGGGCAAATCTCAGCTGCTGGATCCTCAAACTCTGCTAGACGTGACAGTAAGCACTGGGCCAATGGATTCGCCGGGTGATCAGGCCTCAGGAGGGGATTCAACTGCAGATATCTGGTCTTGCTTAAGTAAGCAGGAGGCCACACAATCTCAAATCGTGCAGTTCATGCAGAGTATGTCCGAACGTCTCGATTCTCTCTGTGTTGCCATGACGACACCTCAAGTATCTACAGCTGCTCCCACATTAGCAGCTCCGGTCCCGCTTCCTCCTGTACCCGCACCACTTCCACGGTTGCATTTGCCACCTCCCGGTAAATTCGATGGGAATCCAAAACAATGCCGCGGGTTTCTTAACCAGTGCGAAATCCAGTTTGAACTACAGTCGGCCAACTTCCCATCAGCACGAACCAAAGTAGCCTATATAATTTCTTTACTTACTGGGCAAGCGTTGGAATGGGCTTCACCTTTGTGGGAGAGGATGGATCCCATCTTATCTAACTATCCAGAATTCGTGGCCACCTTTCGAAGAATCTTCAACGAACCGGGCAGGACTTCTGCCACCTCATTGGAGATCCTGCGCCTGCGTCAGGGCACGCGTACGGTCAGTCAGTACATGATCCAGTTTCGCACCCTTTCCTCTGAACTGAACTGGAATGAGGAGGCTCTCATTGCAGCTTTCTGGAGCGGCCTCTCTGAAAAGATCAAAGATGACCTCGCAACTCAGGACATACCTGATAAGTTGGATAAACTAATTTCTTTATGCAATAAGTTAGACCTGAGGTACAGAGAACGCTGTATGGAGAGGTTGCGGTCAGATCACCCTAAGCCTAGAGTTCTTCTTCCATCAACACCATCATCACCAACTGCGGAAGAGCCCATGCAGATTAATCGCTCCCACCTCTCCAATGAAGAACGTCAGAGGTGGCGACAAGGGAACCTCTGCCTGTATTGTGGTGCATCTGATCACTTTGTTAAAACTTGCAATCTACGTCCGGGAAACGCCCGCTCCTAGTTTGTGCTGGAGAGGTCAAGCTAGGAGAATTCTCAGAATTACAAACCAAGAAAGCGTCTGTCCTGTTAACCCAATTGGAGCTCCCTTCTTCTTCTCTTCTCATCCCTGCACTACTCGACTTCGGAGCCGCCGAAAGCTTCATTACGTCAGCTCTAGTCAAACGATCTGGAACACAAATGGTTCCTTTGGATCGTACCATTTTTGTTACCGCAGTGGATGGAAGTTATATCCCTGAGGGTATTATATCCTTTCGTACTATTCCTCTCAAGATGAAGGTCGGAGATCTCCATTCAGAAGAAATCTCTTTCCTTGTAATTCCTAAAGCCACTTATGAACTAATCCTAGGGTTTCCATGGTTAATCAGACACAATCCCCACATAGATTGGCAAACTATGGATGTTCTCTCTTGGGGACAAGACTGCTTTCAGAACTGTTTACCTTCAGTTAGACCTCTCTGTTCTTCCAGCCCTGCCAGCCTTCCTGTGGAGTACCAAGCTTTTCAAGATGTTTTCAGTAAGCATGGGGCGGACACCTTGCCTCCGCATCATACTTGGGATTGTCCCATTGAGCTAGTACCTGGTAAAACTCCTCCCCGAGGTAGAATTTACCCTCCCTCACTTCCCGAGACACAGGCCATGTCGGAGTATATCCGGGAGAACTTGGAGAAAGGGTTCATCAGGTCTTCTACATCTCCGGCCGGAGCGGGGGTTTTCTTCGTGAAAAAGAAGGATGGGGGATTGTGGCCCTGTATTGACTATAGAGGTCTCAATGACATAACAGTTAAGAACAGATATCCGTTACCTCTGATTCCAGAACTGTTCGACCGTGTTAAAGGAGCTGCTGTATTTACTAAGTTGGACTTACGGGGGGCCTACAATCTTATACGTATTCGCCCAGGGGACGAATGGAAGACGGCATTTAATACCCGCGACGGCCATTACAAATACCTGGTAATGCCTTTTGGCCTATGTAATGCCCCAGCCGTCTTTCAAGAGTTCGTTAACGAAATCTTCAGAGATCTCCTCTATGACTGCTTGGTAGTGTATCTGGATGATATCCTAATTTTTTCTAGGGATCTGAAGACCCATCGGGATCAAGTCAAGGAAGTGTTAACTCGTTTACGAAGAAATCAGTTATTCTGTAAGTTAGAGAAGTGCACCTTTGAAGTACCCACGATTCCATTCCTCGGTTACATTCTTTGAGGTTACAGATGGACCCCGCTAAAGTCCAGGCGATTCAGGATTGGGCACTTCCAGCTACCCTTAAAGGAATTCAACGTTTCCTGGGATTTGCTAACTTCTACCGAAGATTCATTCAAAATTATTCTTCTGTCATAGCTCCTATAACCGCATTAACTAGGAAGGAAGCCGATTCTGCCAAGTGGTCTCCGGAGGCTTTGGAAGCTTTTTCATCTTTAAAGGAGGCCTTCACGACAGCTCCAGTTCTTCGACAACTCGATCTCAGCCGTCCGTTCTTGGTGGAGGTTGATGCATCTACTGTAGGAGTAGGAGCAGTATTATCCCAGCTTTTCGAGGACAAGAAGGTCCATCCTTGTGCGTTCTTCTCGTGAAGATTCTCCCCCGCTGAACAGAATTACGCTATTGGGGAACAGGAATTACTGGCAATTAAGTTGGCCTTTGAGGAGTGGAGGTATTTGTTGGAGGGAGCTCAGTATCCAATTTCAGTGACCACGGATCACAAGAATCTCCTGTATCTACAGTCAGCCCGATGTCTGAACCCACGCCAAACAAGATGGGCACTCTTCTTTACCCGTTTTAATTTTAAACTCAGTTACCGACCAGGTTCCCTCAACAAAAAGGCAGATGCATTGTCTCGCTCCCTAAGTTCAGAAGAACCCTCTGACCGTTCAAAAGAGCAATTTATCCTGGAATCCACCTCTTTTTCTGCAACTAATACCTCTCCACTTCCTCCTCCAGGGGAGATCTTTGTTGCACCAAATCTTTGCAAAAAACTTCTTTCATGGGCTCACTCCTCCTCCTTCATGGGCCATGCGGGCGGTCATAAGACACTTAAATTCATTCAGCGCTGCTACTGGTGGCCTCATCACAGGACTGACGTTCAGGAATTCGTAGCTGCCTGTCCAAAATGTGCCCAGCATAAAAGTCCCAAAGGTCAACCAGCCGGATTATTCCATCCTTTGCCGGTACCACTAAGACCATGGACGCATATTTCTATGGACTTTATTACAGATTTACCTACGTCTGGTGGGCGGAACACTGTATGGGTCATAGTTGACCGATTCTCTAAAATGGCACACTTTGTTCCTCTGGCTAATCTTCCATCTGCATCCCAGTTGGCAAAATTGTTTATAGCAGAGATCTTTCGACTCCATGGTCTATCACAGGAAATCGTATCTGATGGAGGTCCTCAATTTGTGGCCAAGTTTTGGAGATCCCTATGTTCTGCTCTTGGCGTGAAATTAAACTTCTCCTCAGAATATCATCCCCAAACGGATGGTCAAACAGAGAGAGTGAACCAGGATCTGGAGACTTTTCTGCGTTTATTCATGTCCTCCTCACAGGACGGCTGGCTGTACTTCTTCCCGTTCGCAGAATTTGCCCATAACAATCTTTATCACTCTGCCACAAAATCTTCTCCTTTCTTCATTAATTATGGTTACCATCCAAGAGTTCCTGACTTCCAACTTCTGCCTATGCTCGAGGTTCCTGCCGCAGAGTCAACACTTCGACAATTTACTGAAGCCTGGAAACAAGTTCACAAGACTTTGCTCAAGACAGCCAAGCGATATAAGACCTATGCAGATCTGAAACGAAAAGCTGTACCAAGCCTTAAGGTAGGAGATCGGGTTTGGCTTTCCACACGTAACCTAATATTAAAGGTTCCTACAAAAAAGTTTGCTCCCAGATTTATTGGGCCTTACCCAATCGAAAAAGTGTTGAATCCTGTGGCTTACAAAGTGAAATTACCTACGCAGTTAAGAATTCCTAATGCATTTCATATTTCTCTCTTAAAACCATTGGTACTTAATCGGTTCAGAGCCGCTCTGCCTAAATCACCCAAGATCCAATCAGCGCATGGAGACGAATTTGAGATTCACAAGATCCTCGATTCTCGCAGACGTTATGGTCGCATCCAGTACCTTGTTGACTGGATGGGGTATGGGCCAGAGGAGAGATCTTGGGTAGATGCAGAGGATGTCCATGCTCCAAGACTTCTTCGGACATTTAATGCCAAGTTTCCAACTAAACCACATAGGTGTCCGGAGTCCACCTACAAAGGGGGGGTACTGTCAGCATCCGGAGTCTTACCGGTACGCTGGGGCCGCGGGGCTTGCTTCCTTGGCGATGTACGGGCAGCGGCGGAGGTGGGCTGCTGCGCCGGATCCGTGGGCAGCAGTAGCGGCAGTGAGGAGGTCCTCTCGTGGCGGCAGGACGCCGCTACAGCGGGTCACTCTTGCTGAGCTGTTGCTTGGAGACCAGGGGCAGTGAGCAATGTGGCTTTGCAAAAAGGTCTGCATTACTGGGCGCCGCCATGTTGGAGACCAAGTTTTAAGCATAGTTCCTTTTTCCTGTTTCTTCCAGCCAATCCAGGGGAAGCTCTCCCTATAAAAGGGGGCTGGTTTAGGACAGGGACGCCAGTGCTTCAAGTTACAACCCTGTTGTAGGTGCTTTAGCCTGTCCTCCCAGGATTCCTGCTGTATTCTGGTTCCTCCTGATCCTGCTTGGTCGGTTCTCTGTTGCTGCTGCAGCCCTGCCGTTTCTAGCCTGCTACTGCCTGTGGAAGCGCTCCTGGAAAACCCGGTCCAGTAAGACTCTTTGGGCACAGTCGGCCCCGGGTCTTCTGCCTCGTCTTTCAAGCCACACTCCACAGATCTCCTTCACCAGCCACGCCTTTGTACCACCGACCACAGCCTGCAGATTATTATCTTCAGCCTCGTTTTCCAAACCACAGTTCACAGTCCTTGTCTCCAGCCACGTCTTCAACCACCATCCAGAGTTCCACAGTTCATCATCTACAGTCTCGTCTTTCAAATCACAGTCCACAGTTCTTCGCCTCCAGCCACGTCTTCAACCATCGTGCTCCAGCCTCGGTTCTCTACCTCAGCCCTGTACATAATAAATACTTTCCATTGACTCTCAAACCCCGCCTACATTCTTCATTGCTCCGTGTCCCATGCGAAGAAACTATATCCAGCCCCCTCATCTGGTTCATTCACAGCCTGCTACCTCCTCGGGCAAATCTCAGCTGCTGGATCCTCAAACTTTGCTAGACGTGACATCGTGAAGAATACAGAAAATGCAGCATAAGACAATTGAGCAGAGTAATACTCCCTTCACTGGCTGCCTGCAAGATGGCGAATCATCTTCAAGATTGGCTTACTGAATTTCAAAGCACTACATGACCAGGGCCCCAGCAGCTTCTGATCCCATACTGCCCCACTCGATTACTGCGATCTGTAGATGAAGGACTTTTAGCAGTACCTAGAATCTCCCATAATTCATCTGTGGGGTCGAGCTTTTAGTCATGCGGCTCCGACTCTATGGAACTCACTTCCCCGCACAGTGCAAGAGGCCCCAACTACAGAATCCTTCAAAAGTAGACTCAAGACTTTCCTGTTTACGCACGCATTTCCATAATGTCCCTGTAGTATCTTCATGTTTCTGTATTTTCTGAAAAGCTTTTCTGTACTTCATTATTTTCTGTACTATATTATACTATGTATCTGTTAAGCGCCTTGAGTCCTATTGGCGAAAGAGTGCTATATAAATAAAATTATTATTATTATTATTATTATTAAATTAACAGAATAAGTATAGATCAATAGGTGTTCATGAGGTGCCTGAGTGGGGAGACTGAGGTTTTTATGAGATGTGCAACATTAGTTGAGGCGCAGGCTGAAGGCCATATGTAGATGCAATTCACTGGTGAGCATGAGCTTTGGAAAATAATAGCTTCTAGGCAGATATGCTTGATATGAGTGTTTCCTCAATGTGGTAGAAAAGCTACCCAATTGGTTCAGGGCATGAGCTCAAAAGCGGAACTGAGAGCTGATATAGGAGGTAGAATGAGACAACTCGGACAGTCAAGATGCATTTGTGCGAGTGAGCTTTAATATTAATACAGATGGTAAAGGTGGTGAAACAGTCAACAGTCAATAGGTGTAGTCAACGGTACACGTATTGATGAATTATAGTAGTAATAAAAGGGTTAGAACTAAAACATGGTCAGATTCTGTAGCAGAGGTATGGTTCACAAGCAGTAAGTATTGGAAACACTCCAAGAGAACAACCAAGGAGTATTAGACAAAATTGGCACAGAGAAAGAGCAAGGATCAGCAACTAATTTCAGGCACACTAGATAATCACCTAGAACTGAGTGTTAGGTCTGATGGCGCTTTATACAACCCAGCAACAAGAGAAGGTTACAACAGCACAGGAGACTATTCCATTCATCTATGCACGACTTGGAGGATAGTTCATGTCCATGCATGGATGGATGGATGGTTTGATGAATTGTGGTTCCAGTTGAATATCACTGAACCTTTCTTCTGCACAGCAAAATGCACCAATAACACATTGGCTAAGAGTGCCAAAAGACAACCGCATTTTAAAAAACTGCAGAAGCAGCAATGAGTGAATATCATTGTACTATGTAATACCCAGAGCAATACATAGTTTATAATTTTTGTGAGACTTAATTTTAACCCCTTCATTGCTGAGGGTAAACACCACCCTTTCTTTTGAAGTCCTGCAGTTCTTAGGACTTCTTGCTGTTGCTTGCTGCTATTGTAATCTGGGAAGAGGGCAAGGATTGATGACACAGAGGGCCTAATTCCGACCTGATCGCTGCTGTGCATTTTCGCACAGCGGGCGATCAGTTCTGAACTGTGCATGCACTGGCGCCGCAATGCACCGGCGCATGCCAGAGATGCAATCGGCATCTCTGCCCAGCGATCGCCTCTGCCTGATTGACAGGCAGAGGCATTCGCTGGACGGGAGGGGGAGAGCCGGCGGCGTTGGGGGCACGGTCTGGGCAACGCAGGTGTGCCCAGACCATGCGGGGGTCGGGCTACGGCGGCTGCATGACGTCGCACGCTGCCGCTGTGACCCGGAGAGCGACGGGTAGCTCCCTACTGTCGAAGTCGGAAAATATTACAGTACACACATATGGCCTCCGTGCGCGTACTTTTTCTGCCGTGCGTGCGCATATTCGCAAGTTGGGTATGACCGCTCACGCGGTCCTGCGTATTAGCGCGTGGTATGAGTAATTACGGTAGCATTTGTATTCGCATGGAAAAGCCTCAAAGACATATCTGATGTTTAATTCACATAGTGCACAATATACACATAGCCCACACGCACCACACCAGCAAGTTATACCTTGTTTAAAAGGTACAAAAACAAGGGGATTCACCTTTGCAGGATATGAGGGGACAGCATTAGGTTATGAAGTGGTGTTTGGTATCCAACTGTAGGGTATGTTAATTGTTAAGGGCAACATTCCGGTAGCAGTTTGCAGAAGATAGCACGCTCCTGCGCATAATTATGCGCAGGAACAGGATATTAATATTATACTGTATTTACTGTTCTCTGATATTCGGCGGGAACCCAGTGGAGACCAACTGCAAGCACACCTGGACCAGACATCGCCCACCTATTCAAACCAACCTATGACCCCTCCTGTACTGTAAATGACCAGCCCTTTGTCCTATAGACAAAGAGGTTACAGTTTCTATTGTATTGTGTTTTGACCAACTGTATGTGGTGGTAGGGGATTCTATCATCAGGAAGGCAGATAGGGCAATCTGCTACCGGGACTGTGATCGCCGTACTGTCTGTTGTCTCCCGGGTGCTTGGGTACGGCACATTGCGGACCGGGTAGATAGATTGTTGGGAGGGCCTGGGAAAGACCCGGCAGTCTTGGTGCACGTTGGCACCAATGACAAAGTTAGCGGAAGGTGGGATGTCCTTAAGAAAGACTATAGGGACTTAGGAAAGAAACTTAAGGCAAGAACATCTAAGGTAATATTCTCGGAATTATTACCCGTGCCACGCGCTAGTCCAGGGAGACAGAGGGAGATTAGGGAGGTAAATGTGTGGCTTAGGGATTGGTGCAGGAAAGAGGGGTTTGTGTTCCGGGAACACTGGGCGGACTTCTCAGTCAGGCGCCATCTCTTTTGTCGTGACGGATTTCACCTGACTGAGGAGGGGGCAGCAGTGCTGGGGGGAAGGATGGCTAGAAGGTTGGAGGAGATTTTAAACTAGGAGGCTGGGGGGAGGGTTTAGCTAGAAACTACGGGTCATGCAGTGAGAATAGTGGGGATGGCGGTAGTAAACGAAATGGGGGAGAAGTTGGGGGGAGGGTAAGAGCAGGCAGTAAGGTTACTAACATGGGTACTAAAAGAGATTTTACCAAAGCACTAACCAATGACGATTACAGTTCATCATTGCTACATAAGGTGAAAGATGTCCCTAACACAAGGGAAAATACTTATCTTAGTTGTATGTATGTAAACGCTAGAAGCATTACTGGTAAAAAGGGTGAACTAGAAATACTTGCAGCAAGCAAACAGTATGATATTATAGGCATTACTGAAACTTGGTGGGACGAATCTCATGATTGGACAGTCAATCTAGAGGGCTATACACTGTTTAGGAGAGACAGACTAAATAAAAAGGGTGAAGGGGTGTGTCTTTACGTAAAGCCGTTTTTAAAAACTTGATATACGGGAAGATATTCAGGATGGGGATGGAGACACTGTCGAGACATAATGGGTACAAATTGCATGCGGGGAAAAAGGAATAAAAAGGTTAGTATTGGGTGTATGCTATAGGCCGCCTGGTATTAATGTATCTGATGAGGAATTGTTACTAAAGCAAATTGAAAGAGCAGCAGGAGTAGGAGACATAGTAGTGATGGGAGATTTTAACTCTCCAGAGATAAACTGGAAAAACGATTCATGTGATACTGCTAGGGGCAATATGTTTTTAAACACACTTAATGATAACTACTTAGTTCAACTAATTGAGGAACCAACTAGGTACAATGCAATCTTAGACCTGGTATTAACAAACAATGGGGATTTGGTATCAGGTATTATAGTAGGGGAACCCATAGGAAACAGCGACCACAATATGGTCACATTCAATATCAGTTTTCATAAACAGCCCTATACTGGCTCAACTAGGACTCTAAACTTTAGCAAAGCGAATTTTGAAAAGATGAGGGTATTTTTCAGGGATATTGAATGGGAAGGTTTGTTTTTAGGAAAAAATACTACGGAGAAATGAGAGGTACTAAAATTCCTGCTAGCTAAAAATACACTCAAATTTATTCCTACGAGCAGCAAAAAAAGGAATAAAAATCATAAACCGATGTGGCTTAACAAAAAGATAAAGGAACTTATGGGCAAGAAAAGGCGAGCATTTAAAAAATACAAATTTGACGGGGAAGTAGAGTCATTTCAGCACTATAAGGAATGTAACAAAATATGCAAAAAGGAAATAAGAGCGGCTAAAGTAGAAACTGAAAAACTAGAAGCAAAGGAAAGCAAAGCGAATCCAAAAAAATTCTTTAAATACATTAATAGCAAGAGATTAAAGAAGGAGAGTATAGGCCCTTTAAAAGACAAGTTGGGAGTCTTAAGCAAAAATAATAATGACATAGCTGACACACTAAATGAGTTTTTTTCAACAGTATTTACTAGAGAGGACCCAATTCAGGGACTAACACATAATCTCAATAATGAGAATATCCCACTGATAGGTACTTATTTAAGCGAGGAAGTAGTCTGTGACCGATTAAAACATTTAAAGATTAATAAGTCACCAGGTCCCGATGGTATTCACCCAGGGATTCTAATGGAGCTTCACTCTGAACTTGCAAAACCGCTATTTTTAATCTTTAAGGATTCAGTAATATCAAGTATGGTTCTCAAAGACTGGCGTATAGCGGAAGTAGTGCCTATATTCAAAAAGGGAAGTAAAGCTGAACCAGGTAATTATAGACCAGTTAGTCTTACATCTATAGTGGGAAAAGTATTGGAAGGTATTCTAAGAGATAGTATTCAGAAGTTCCTTGAAGTCAATAAGGTCATTAAAAGGAATCAACATGGGTTTATGAAGAACAGATCCTGTCAAACCAACTTACTTGGCTTTTATGAAACAGTAAGCGCAAACCTAGATCAGGGTAAAGAGGTGGATGTAATATTTTTAGATTTTGCCAAAGCATTCGACACTGTACCACACATGAGACTTATCTACAAGCTACAAGAATCAGGGCTAGGAAGCACAATATGCACTTGGGTCAAAATCTGGTTAGATAATAGGGAGCAGCGCGTTGTGGTTAATGGATCTTTTTCAACTTGGACTGAAGTACTAAGAGGTGTGCCGCAAGGCTCAGTATTAGTACCGCTATTGTTCAATATTTTCATTAACGACCTAACAGAAGGTCTAGAGAGCATGGTGTCAATTTTTGCAGATGATACCAAATTGTGTAAAGTTATAAATGCGAAGGGGGATGCTGAGTCGCTTCAGAATGACTTAGTTAAATTAGAAGCTTGGGCAGCAAAATGGAGAATGCGCTTCAATACAGACAAGTGTAAGGTAATGCACTGTGGTAACAAGAACAAAAATAACACCTACCTACTAAATGGGGTAAAATTAGGGGATTCTGTATTGGAACAGGACTTAGGTTTCCTCATAGATAGCAAACTAAGCAGTAGTACCCAAAGTAGGACTGCAGCAAAGAAGGCTAATAAGATATTAGCATGCATAAAACGGGGTATTGATGCTAGGGACGAGAGTATTATACTCCTGTTATATAAATCACTTGTGAGGCCACACCTTGAATACTGTGTACAATTCTGGGCACCTTACTACAAAAAGGATATCCTGGAGCAAGAAAAGGTTCAAAGGCGGGTGACCAAACTAACTAAGGGTATGGAGACGCTGGAATACGAGGAAAGGCTTGCAAGACTAGGCATGTTTACACTGGAAAAGAGGAGATTAAGAGGGGACATGATCAACATTTACAAATATATAAGGGGACAATATACAGATATACAGATCTTGCGCAGGACCTGTTTTTGGTTAGATCAACACAGAGAACTCGTGGACACTCGCTCAGGTTAGAGGAGAGGGGATTCCGCACAATACGGCGTAAAGGCTTTTTTACGGTAAGGACGATACGTGTTTGGAATTCCCTGCCTGAGGGAGTTGTAATGGCCGACTCAGTCAACAAGTTTAAGAATGGGTTAGATAAATTCCGAATGGATAAGGATATCCAGGGATACGGGGCATAGTCACGCACTATGGTTATCAGCATCAGTCAAAATTTTATACAAAATAATCATGCATAGGAGACCACAAATAGGTTGAACTCGATGGACAATTGTCTTTTTTCAACCTTAGATACTATGTTACTATGTATAAAAGCCAAGCTGCCTAGCCAGTCGTTCATCTCTCTTTGAAGGTCATCTTGCTTGATTGACTGAGCACCGGACCGTGTGGCGCTGGCGAAACCAAACGTATGTACCATTGATTGTAGCCTCTTTTCTGTTATTGTGATTGTATATCTGTTGTAACCCCCCTTTCAGCAATTATATGTTGGTGGCTCGGATCCCAACATCTTAAATACAATTGGTGTCATGTCTCCTTCCTGCTAAGGTTTAAAGTGTATTTCAGCCACACGTGCAGCTGCATTGTGCTCTCAGTGTGTCGGTGTGTGAGTGTATGCATTGCGTGTACTTTGTACGTCCGTTGCGGCATGTGTACGCAAAGTGCGTACACGGTACGGGCCTTTGTACGCTAACTGAGTAAAAGGTACGTAGGTTTAGGATACATACAGCGGCCGCAGCAGCTTGAATTTAAGTGTAATAAGGTATTGCTTTTAGGTCTGTAAGTAAATCAGCATTTACAATTGGGGGCTCGATCCGGTTTTTCATACGCTCGTAGGCTTGCAGATCATAGCAGACTTTAATCTATTAGCAAAGGGTGGAGATACATCTTTAAGTAAAACCTTTTCCTGGTTGCTTGGATGCTTTAAAACTCTATTTTGTGCTGTTAGATTGCGTCTGCTCTGTCTAGTCTGCAGAGGTGCTGATAGAACCCGGAGGTAAACAGGAAAAAAGCTATTTAAAATATCTGTGTAATTTTTTTTGGCGCCAAAAGCGTATACAAAGCTTACCAATACTTTGCATACCCTATCACATACTGCTGCCATAGGTTCATAGGTTATTACAGTCATTATAGACCTGTGTGAAATCGGATACATCTGTTTGCTATATAGATAAATTTGAAATAAGTATATTAAGGCTGTAATTATAAAACACAAAACGCAGTTCTGGCCTGGTCGTAAAGGTTTATACAGAACAAGTGTGGGTTGTGTTTGTGAGCGATTATAGTTTGTATTGCTCACATTTATAGAGATTGTGTGATTTGTTGAATTGCGCATGTACGTTTGTACACGTGGGACGGACAAAGTACAGGGTCGCACACGTGGTGTAAAAGGCACGCACGGTCGCGTGTTTACGAAAGGTTGCGTAGGATTACGGACGCTAAGTACAAATCACACGATAGTTGTTCAATTAAAGGCAGGATAGTATACATTTAATACAATAGCGCATAACTATCCGATTTCAAAAGCAGGTTACCTTAAATATTTAGTTTAAACTGTAAGTACCTCTGGGGTAAAGTAACCAACCTAAGAGAGTGGTATTTTCTGTACAGAAAATAAAAACAAGGTGTATCTGAGTGAGTGAAAGCAGGAGTGAGTGGAGCTGAACCCCGGAAATTCGGGTCCCGTGGGAACACTGGGTTAGTAGAGGCCCGGTGGTGTAAGGTTCGCTACCTTACGTGAACATAAAGAGAGAAATACGCAAGTCGTGAGGAGACTTGCACAGGAGCGTAATAAGGAATTGTGCATTGAGAAGTATAGAAATTGTGAATTGAAGTAAAGGTGAATCCCAAACGTATAGATTTTTTTGTTACGCTCCGGCTGAGGAGCGCAGCTTGTGAATTCGACTCCCGCGATCGTAGGGCATATAGATAACTAATATCTATAGGCTGTGCGATTGAACCGCACATCCGTGTGTTTTACACAGCACAAAGTGATATTATTGTGTCATATGCGCTGTGGAGAGCATACGCAGACGTGATTGTGTAAGAGAGAAAGGGGTTTTTCTTTGATAACGTCGGGAAATCTCCCTGGTGGGCTTCCACTGGAAAGGGTGAGCAATAGTTATTAGGCAACTGTTTTTTTCACCCTACAAAAATTCCAGTGGAAAGATACCGAAAAGGAATTTTTTCGCTGCCTCTCTCAGGAAAAGATTCCAACAGAACCTCCACCGAAAGAAATTACGGTGCTGTAAGGTCTGATAGGGCGCTAGGTTGGGTACATTGCGATTCACTATCGACAGTGTATCGTTGTACTGGCCAACGTGGGCGAGAGCAGGTGAAGAGCGCTCAGTGAACTTTCACCGTCTGCTTGCATTGAGTATTTTGGTGTTTGTGGGAAAAGGCCCACAAATATGGGAGCCAGTTGCTCAAGTGAGAGACGTTCAGTATGCAGGGTTCAGGCTGGAGAATTGCGGCTGAGAGGGTCAGCGAGGTTTATTATGTATGAGAAATATGGTTCACACACGGAGGTTTATTGCAATGAATGGGTACGTATGACTGCTGAAGATAGGGCATCATTCCCCAGGATGGGCAGCTTTGAATCAGAGGTACTGCAGAACGTAAAGATTAGAATATGTCTTATCAAATCTAGAAAACAAAGGATCAGACATAACGACTGTTTAAATCTGTGGCAGCTGGAGGGGGAGGTACAAAGGGAACTGACTTTCCATACCTGGCAGGAATGTGAGTACGAACACACCATTACCGACACAGGTCGAAGGGGAGAAAATGGCTACAGTCAATGGTGCATTGGAAAACGATAGAGACATTCATGAAAAGTGTGTTAACCCTAAACCTTGCAAGTTGTATCCTATTTTGAATAGTCTCCGAGGTTATAGGTCACAGGAAGATGAAGGATCCAGCCTAATCTCAGCTCTCATTCAGGCAGTCGCCTTACAGGAAACTCAGATGGGCCCTGCCCAACAAGTAAGAGCAGTGACGGTGTCCCCTACTGAAAGGACTGGTGAGATCACAGACATCGGTAAGTGTGAGACCGTTCATTACACGGAGACAATAACACATCACAGTGAGCAAATTAGGAATGGAATGGTAGGGTTACATCCTGTCTTGGAAATAGTAACTCCCAATGGGAGAACCGATTGTCAGGGAATAACCCTCACCAGGAATAATGCAATGTATTGCCTGTGGTCCAGATCAGAGCTGCGGTCAATCATTTCAGAATTCCCCGATCCCCAGAAGCATTTAGCCAGATGTCAGAAGTTTCTCAAGGATCTGGGTAATACCCATGAACCTGCAAACAAAGATTGGCGGATATTCTTGAAAGCGTGCCTACCCCCTAATATTGACACCCAAAAAATGATTACGGATTGTAAATTAGAGTCAGATGGTCCTATGACTGACGAACACAATCAGGAGAACGTGTAACGAATTAACATACAACTAGGATTGTATTTTCCCACTGCTGTTAAGTGGAGCAAAATCTTCTCCATAAGACAGAAGGACAGTGAAATGACATCTGAATATTTCCATAGGGCTTTGCAAATAATGGCTAGATACACTGGGGTATCGGATATAGGGAACAATGCAAATTACAGGGAGGTGGCTGTCTCTGTGCTAATGGACGGGCTCAATAAGGCATTGAGGGTCAGGGTGCAAACATCTTTGCCTAATTGGAGAGGGGTCACAGTAGATAATCTTAGAGAGTATGCTATTGAACATCACTAGAATATTGCTAGGCGCAGAGAACAACAGGAGGAGAGGTTGAGGACGGTAAGTATACAGGCACATACAGGAAAGACCCATCAGCTCAAACCCCAGATCCCTAATGGTAAAGTCAAGGTCAATAATATGTTACACTTGTAGGAAGGAAGGGCATTTTGCCAGAGATTGTAGGAGTAGTAGGACACATAGTCAATATAGACCCCCTAGACAAAAAACACAAGCCACATTACTAAACACATAGACGGGACCAAGGGACATATAGTAAGGAATCACAAGCCATATAGAAAACACAGATTCGGCTAAATGGGAAGAACAAAATAAATGCAACATTACCCTTTGACAAAACTTGCTGGGGTTAAGAGGGGGCCTCTAAACTTTTGCTTCTTTTCCAGCAGAAATAACCCCTGACTAACGTAACAGAAACTTTTGTTAAAAATGATATACATATAACGTGCTCCCGCTCAGGAAGTACGAAGTATGTTAGACACCCACGAAGACTAATGTAGCATTTCACTGTTCTAGATTCATGTCCATCACAGGTAGAGGAAAATGTCTTGCTAAAATGCCAGGTTCCCTATGAACTTAGGATGGACAGGACACTGGATTGATGGCTGGGATAGTCCCAGTAAAGATACAACACACATAGAATTTTTTTAAGGGGAGTAGACCAAGTAGAGAATCACTTCCCCGTAGTGCCCAATCCAGTTGTCAAATTTTATAAAATCTTCTTTACCTCTACAAACTTACCTGTCACCAACTTCTATTCTGTTTCTCCACAATTGCCTCTTCATCTTTTTCGTTCCCACACGGTGGTCCAATACATGTACCTGATTACAGTTCAAACACGACATGCCTACTCGGTCCTTCAGAGTTCTGCCCAAACCCAGTATATCTCACCAGCAGGATGACACCAGTATTACTGCAGTGTGCCTTGTCATGCACAAAGGGTGGAGAATGGGAATACTGGTGAAGGGAGATTGTGTACAGACACTGATATGCATGATGATGTGACGGCCTGTTGGTGAATGGCAAACCTGACATTTTCTTTTTCATTTTCCCTCTCTTCTCTCATCCAGAGATGTTTTTTTTTTACTTCACACAACTGATAACATGAAATAATTAAATTGAAATTCAAAATTTGTGTTCCCTACAGGAAAAGGCAGTCTGGAAGGCGAAGTGATATGGTCAGGAGTCCTCAGGACTTTGGACAGATGGACACGGTAAACCAGTGGCCCCCAGAACATATCTCCCAATTCTAGCTGAGGCGGCACACGGTCTGACTCATCTAGGCAAGGAGGGTATGTGCAAGCTGGTAAGAGCCTACTGGAGTGCACCGGGATTCTCTTCTCATGCAGGTAAAAAAGCAATGACATGTCTGACTTGCTTGAGGAAGAATATTGGTAAGGCAATACCAACGGAGCCATCCCATATCCCTCCTACAGACGGACCTTTTCAGGTAATACAAATCGACTTCATACAGTTACCATCCTGTAGGAATTTAAAATATGTATTAGTATGTACTGATGTGTTTTCCAACTGAGTAGAAGCATTCCCCGCTGCCACAAATACTGCTGTGTTCACTGCAAAGAAAATCTTGCAGGAATTTGTGTGCAGATATGGTATCCCTAGAATGATTGAGAGTGATAGGGGTACCCATTTTACAGGTGAAGTCTTTCAGGTCATGTGCAAACTGATGGGAATTAATAGCAAGCTGCATACTCCATACCGGCCACAGACGAGTGCAAAGGTGGATAGAATGAACAGCACTATTAAGAATAAGCTGAGCAAAGTAATGGCTGAAACTGGATTGCTGTAGCCAGAAGCTTTGCTACTAGTGTTGTACAGCATCAGAACCACTCCCAGGTCACCGCTTAACTTATCACCCTTTGAAATTCTTCTTGGTCGACAACCTCATGTAATGATAGACCCCCAGGATGATTTGAAATGCAATAATGAAATAACTGTGCAATATTTGGTTAGGATGAGCTGGCAGCTGAGAAATCAACAAAGAAATATAAAGCTGGTGATTCCTGACCTACCGAACAGTAATTGTCATGACATTGAGCCTGGGGATTATGTGATGATTCGAAATTTTTTACACTCAGGTTGCCTCATAGACAGGTGGGAAGGACCGTATCAAGTCTTGTTAACCAGCATGACAGCACTAAAGGTCGCCGAAAGAGAGACTTGGGTCCACTCGTCCCACTGCAAGAAGGTCGCTGACCTGGAGAAAACTCGTGACACAGAGCAAGGTGAAGAGAACCTCGTATCACTAGAGTGTTTGTTCCGGGAAAGCTGAGAGGCAGGACTGTTGAAACGGCACCTGAGCGCGGAGAACAACAAGATCAAAGACGGTTGTCGTACCAGTTTTCTTTTTTCACCTCCCACTGCCCTTTTCTCTCTCTCCTCCTTCTTATTTCCCTTCTTTTTCCCTAACGAAATAGATGAGGTACTCAAATCACGGGGTGGGAGACCGGTGGACAAGAAATTCAATATATCTAGGCCCCCTAGCTTGAAGCTCCACCAGTACCATGTAGATAGGTCACTGTTGTGTTTTAATATTTCCAATTTCCGAAAACCAGGAAATTAGGAAGTGACGTGGAATAACCAGACAATGACCTTTTCGCACAGAGCTGATAGGATACTTATCGACTCTGAACTTGTACGCAAGATAGCCAACAGTGGGAAGTATTTTCGGTACCGGTATACACATGGAAGCAAAACCATGTGGGTTGGAAAGGTATCGCAGGGGTATTGTGCCCATGTCATCCAGCCCGATACTTGTACTGAACATATGAGAGAACTGGGGATTGGTTTCTTTACATGGAAGATTTGCAATATGGTGGTTACATTTTGTCCCCTATGTTCTCCCAGATGATGCCTATTTCATATGTGGAAGGAAAGCGTACAGGTGGCTAACTCCGAGCTCTGAGGGATTGTGTTATATTGGGAGAGTACTACCAGAGGTCATGACCATAACCCACGATAAAATGAAAGACGTTCACCGCAGAGCTCAGACTCCTTATACTCATACCCATTATGAACACAACATCAAGAGACACCTCATAGATAGGACAGAGCACGCAGCCTCTGATTTGATCCACGAATCCACCGGGATTCAGTTCCTACTCGCATTAGATATCACCCGTACTGCCAGAGGAACTATAAATTATAGGTATATCCATGCGCTAGCGAACTTGATAGATAATATCACTGAGATGTTTGATGACACCTTCCGGTATACAGGAAGGGAGTTACAAGCCTACAAGAAGGAGCTGATCTAACACAGGATGGTCCTGAATTACGTTACAGCTGTGACGGGTGGGTACTGTGTTACCCTGGCAACTCAATATGGTGTGAAGCGCTGTACGTATATTACGAATAGCACTGACGACCCCACAGAGATCATTGATAAAAAGATGGATGAGATCTTACAGCTGAAGTGGGAGTTCAGGAGGAAGCACAACCTTACCTTGACGGCTGTAGGTAATGAACTGACCGGCTGGGTCTCATGGTTGAACCCACGCAAATGGTTCTCAGGGTTAGGAGAGTGGGCACAGAATGTTATCATGAGTGTGGGGAAGTTTGGTTTGATATTCAGGTGTGTTCGAATCTTAACGCGGTGCAAGCACGGCACAAATTTGATGAGTCTTAGGATTAAGGGCATTGTTACGGCAGCAGATTTGGTTTATGACCCATCAATAGAAACAGTGTTATGATAAGGATTGCAAATGAATTTCATGGCCTGTTTCTTTCACCATTTTTCTCTGTCTCCCCCTTTTTACCCAGAAACATTCAACCGGAAAAGACGTCAACCCTACCCAAATGTCTATGTGAATGTATTTTTATATATGTGTCTTACTTTCATCTCTACAACCTCCAGTTAATGGCACACATAGTCGACAGGTGTTATCCACATATAGTAGCATTCACATATGTTCCCCCTCCATGTACCATCAACCAAATGTGCTCCCCATTTGTTGGTATTTGAAGCCGAAGAGGTGAGGGTCAAAAGCCCTTGCCGAAAGGAGCTTGGTAGTGTTTGTTTGCCCAAGTACAGACCCTTAATACGAGATAAGAATGATTAATGTATACTTCGCAATACCTTGAAGCTTACTTAGAACATATACGGCACGATAATACATGCCCCTCAGACATTGATTCATACATACATGCTTGTACTATCCCACTAGGCTATACATTTCCCACCTACAACTCTCCCCCGATCATCCAAGCTTTGTATATATTGTATAGGTAATATTTTTAGTTTATTAGTTAAGAGTGGCAGTTATTGATGACTGCCAAAGGGTGGACTGTCGAAGTCGGAAAATATTACAGTACACACATCACGTGCAAACTCCACACAGATGGCCTCCGTGCGCGTACTTGTTCTGCCATGCGTGCGCATATTCGCAAGTTGCGTATGACCGCTCACGCGGTCCTGCGTATTAGCGCGTGGTATGAGTAATTACGGTAGCATTTGTATTCGCATGGAAAAGCCTCAAAGACATATCTGATATTTAATCCACATAGTGCACAATATACACATAGCCCACATGCACCACACTAGCAAGTTATACCTTGTTTAAAAGGTACAAAAACAAAGGGATTCACCTTTGCAGGATATGAGGGGACAGCATTAGGTTATGAAGTGGTGTTTGGTATCCAACTGTAGGGTATGTTAATTGTTAAGGGCAACATTCCGGTAGCAGTTTGCAGAAGATAGCACGCTCCTGCGCATAATTATGCGCAGGAACAGGATATTAATATTATACTGTGTTTACTGTACTCTGATATTCGGCGGATACCCAGTGGAGACCAACTGCAAACACACCTGGACCAGACATCGCCCACCTATTCAAACCAACCTATGACCCCTCCTGTACTGTAAATGACCAGCCCTTTGTCCTATAGATGAAGAGGTTTCAGTTTCTATTGTATTGTGTTTTGACCAACTGTATAAAAGCCAAGCTGCCTAGCCGGTCATTCATCTCTCTCTGAAGGTCATCTTGCTTGATTGACTGAGCACCGGACCGTGTGGCGCTGGCGAAACCAAACGTATGTACCATTGATTGTAGCCTCTTCTCTGTTATTGTGATTGTATATCTGTTGTAACCCCCCTGTCGGATCCCAACATCTTAAATACAATTGGTGTCATGTCTCCTTCCTGCTAAGGTTTAAAGTGTATTTCAGCCACACGTGCAGCTGCATTGTGCTCTCAGTGTGTCGATGTGTGAGTGTATGCACTGCGTGTACTTTGTACGTCTGTCGCGGCGTGTGTGCGCAAATTGCGTACACGGTACAGGCCTTTGTACGCTGAGTAAAAGGTACATAGGTTTAGGATTACATACAGCGGCCGCAGCGGCTTGAATTTAAGTGTAATAAGGTATTGCTTTTAGTCCTGTAAGTAAATCAGCATTTACACTGCCAGCGCAGGAGCTGCGCTGGTAGGGAGCTACACTTCTGGTACACAAGTATCGCCTCCATGCGATGCTTTTGTACCTGTGCAGCGGAGGGAGGGCCAGACATGCGGGGCGGACTAGCCCTGTGCTGGGCATCCCCCCACATGTCAGGGTGGCTGATCGTAGCCATACAAAATTTTGCACGGCTACGATCAGGTCTGAATTAGACCCATTGTGCTGGAACTTACTACCTCTTTACTTATATATTTTGAGTGAATTAATTTAATTACTTGCTTGGAAGATCCCTTTGTTCTTGAATGCCCCGTTACAAGCAAAGGTGAAAATGGATATCAGTCAAACATTGATCAACTATGGGCAATCTAGTTACGTATGTAGATATAAAGGACAGTGTAGGCAAGGAAACATGATTAAAGAACTCTATGAGATTTTACAATCTAGATGGGAGCTAACATTTCAAGGGGGGGAATTCAAATGTTATCGCCCCCGATCTCCCATTTAAAGTGGCGAGAGATCGCAGGGGGTGATATACATTTCCCCCTTTTGCGCTGATCATGCCCATTAGTATCAGGCTTAGGCCCTCATTCCGAGTTGATCGCTCGCTAGCTGCTTTTAGCAGCAGTGCAGACGCTAAGCCGCCGCCCTCTGGGAGTGTATCTTAGCTTAGCAGAAGTGCGACCGAAAGGTTAGCAGAACTGCTCAAAAAAAAATTTCATGCAGTTTCTGAGTAGCTGCAAACCTACTCCTACCTTGCGATCACTGCAGACTATTTAGTTCCTGTTTTGATGTCACACACACGCCCTGCGTTCGGCCAGCCACTCCCCCGTTTCCCCAGGCACGCCTGCGTTATCTTCTGACATGCCTGCGTTTTTTTAGCACACTCCCGGAAAACGGGCAGTTACCTCCCAGAAACGCCCCTTTCCTGTCAATCACTCACCGATCAGCCGAACGACTGAGGAGTTGCTCGACCTTGTGTAAAACTGCATAGTTTTGTGTGAAAGTACTTCGCGCGTGCGCACTGCACAGAACAGCCAATTTTTTGCCTGATCACTGCGCTGCAAACAACGGCAGCTAGCAATCAACTCAGAATGACCCCCTTAGCTATGTAAAGAAGCGAATAAACTAATGGGCGCGATCGGGAAAAGTGCCGTTTGGGCGCCCAAACAGATCACTTTTAACACATTTCAGCTTGCCAACCCCGACGGGTGCGAGCTGAAATGTAGACGAAGGCGGCCGATCGCTCCCGAACGGAGCTACATTTGAATATCTACATTCGGTGCCATCTAGTGGCTGCCGGCATCATGAAGATTTGAATCTTGCCCAAGGTGTGTTAACATTTTTGAGACTAGGGGGCAGGTTGTGTGGGGGAGAGACCCAGAGACAGGAGCAGAACTCGAGGAGTCTTGGAGACGGGAGTGAGGAAATATAATCAGCAGGGAGATAAGATGATGGAGAGGGAGGGTAGACGAATGGAGATGAGGTTGGAGGTGTAGGGAGCAGAGGAGTGACTGTGGGTGTTATTTATGAGGTGTCTGCTCTGAATTCTACAGGAGACAGGGAGCCGGTTTAGCTGTCATAGCGGGTAGGCAGGATGATGAGAGAAGATATCTTGTGTAGTGACGTTCAGGGCAAGTTAAACCATGAAAAGGTGGGTGAGGAAGAGGCTGCAATAGTCAGATGAGAGATAATAATGGAGTGGATGATTGCAGTCTATGTACACTGCATAATATACATGCTATATAAATCCACCCATACTAATAAAATGAATAATAAAAAGTATATAAATATGGCCCCTTTAACCGAGTATAATATATTAGGTACTGTATTATCCACAGTACACAAAGGACGGGATTCAAATATTTTATTGCCCCCGATCTCCCGTCTAAAGTGACGGGAGATCGCGGGGCGATATTCTATGGCCCCCTGTTATAGCACTGATCACGCCCATAAGAGACGGGTTTAGCCGTGTAAAGCAGGTAAACCTGACTAAAGTCATGGGCGCGATTGCGAAAAGTCCCGTTTGGGCGTCCAAATGGGTCACTTTTCGTGCATTTCAGCTCACCACCCGCTGAAATGCTGATATCGCGCCCATCGGCAGCAACATTTGAATACTGCCGGCGGGCACGATGGGGGCGGGAGGAGAGCTGCAAGATTTGAATCCCGCCCAAAGACTTTACCTTCATGTATCAAAATACTATGTATTTTAGAGTGAAAAGTATTAGTGCAGACCAAAGCACATTTATATTAAGACAACTTTGTCAGGACCTGCAAGTATTTACAAATGTATTCAGAACCCTCTATCATCCCTGACGCTTTCCAATCTCTAAGTGCACTCCGCACTCTCTATAGACATGTAACTTGCAAGTAAACTCTTTGGATTTATGTGAACACAATATTTTTGTGTGTGTGTGTGTGTGTGTGTGTGTGTGTGATGCTTGTATCATAACAGGTGTACAGTCAAAACTCATTTGTGCTTGTAACATTTTGAAAGATCCTTCCTCTCACAAGTGCTACCTCCCCATCTTTGAATATACTGAAACGATTATAAAAATAAAACGGTTTGTGTGCAATTGACATGAAGCTGAATCCCAGCCAAATAACTGTTTTTCTAAGCTTCTCCATTACAGAGTTATCCGGGATTTATAAAAGTAACACAGCAGAAATCATGTTTACATTTTTGAGTGATTA